>NC_056736.1:643389424-643528867 GCF_019279795.1 Protopterus annectens
GAAAAAGACAGACTCCACATAACCCAGAAAAAATGTTACACATCATATGAACGTAACCTCAAAACACGAGCCAGTGATAATCCATAATTCAAACCAGGTGACGTTTGAGGATTTAATCTAATTTGTCATTTAAGTTCACACAGCTCAAGTAAATCATCCCGAGGTCCCCCCTCTACTATTCTTTGTGACAGTATCTAAACCAAAAAATAAAACCTTGTGAGTAGGGAATTTCGATAAATGTCTAAACAAAGCATTACAATCCTTTTAGTTTTTTACATCCAGAAAAATGTTGGTATATTCTATCACAAAGTTTTTTTTTTGTTTTTTCCTACATAAAAACCATCACACTCTTGACACTTGGCTAGGTAAACTGTGTAAGAAGTACTGCAATTGCAATAAAAATCAGAGAAAATGTTCAACCCATTAATCATCACAAAATCTTTCTCTAGTAAGTGTTAGCATTGGGTGCAAAAACCACTCTAAAATGTGCACCTCTTTATTTGTTAATGCCCCCTTACTTTCTCTTTTCTGACCTTCAAGGTATTGTTTTAGTGATTTACCTTTCCTAAATACCATTCTTGGTCCTGCTCCCACTGTTTCTACAGCATTTTCATAACAACTGAAAATCTTCCAATTATCTTTCAATCATTTTATAATGCTGCTACTATCAGTTGTGTATGTGGTGACAAAACTGTCTTGAAAGAGATTGGTGTGTACATCTGTGTCCCTATTAGATTTGAATGGTTCCTGGACTCTACTTATAAGTACATATAACCCCTGGTTTCTTTCTGTTTAACTTCATCACAAATAGTGACAACTAGCTTAGTTAGACAACATTTAGCTGTAAACATTGTAGTCAATATTTGACTCTCTACCTGGAACTGTTCAGTCCTCTGATACCATAATTGCTAACACACAAACTGTTATTTCATTATTCCTTTGGTTTTTGTTTTTCAGGATTACAACTCATACAATACAGTATACTATTAGAGTATGTACTTTTCCTGAAAATGTTACTTATGATTCTCTTTTGGGCAACACCCTTAGTGATTTCAACATCCAGGTAGTGTATGTGTGATGAATCATAAGTATAGGTCAATTTCAATAAACTAGAAGTTCAACTCAAGTACTCTACAAGCCTTTGTAGCTCACTTAAGCCCACTTCCCAGGTAACAAAAATTTAATCCAGGAAACGGACATAAAGGAACCAGGGTGGTTCCTGGAACTTTTGAAAAATGTGTCCTTGTTCTCAATGTAACATGACAATGTTCGCAAATATGGGGGCAAATGAGGCCCGTATAGCAACACCCTTTTTCTGTAGGAAGTACTGACCTTCCAAGAGTTTTCAGTACCATTTCCGTTAGAGTACAAAGGGTGTTGATGTCATTGTCATTGAACCCTGGAACTCATGAAAAGCTTGTAAGGCTTCCATATGGTGGACCACAATAAGCAAATTATGAATGTCTACAATTAAAAATATGGTATCATCCAAAACTTTGACCTTTTAGATTTATTGAGAAAGTCCCAAGAGTCCTGAAAAAGATGTTCAAAGGACTTTAAACTTATGACAATGTTTTTCTTCACCTAGACAAAGTAAGCAACAAAATTAAGGCTAGAGGTGATCTCTGCTTGACTTACAAAGCCATGTCTGATCCAGCTCTGTTAGAAATGCTACATCTAAAGAAATCCAAATCCCTCTGCACCACACACTTAGAAAGTTCACCCCGGGGATCACTCCAGTGGCTCTGCTTGATAGAGGCACTGGGAACTAATGCTGGGTGGCACGATGTCAGGGCACTTCTATGAGCTAGGCTTGTAAAGGCTCCAGGACCATTAGCGTAGTACACACCTGTGAACCTGTAGAAAGGGGGAAAAATCATTAAGGCCCTTCTAACAACTTTCTAACTAAAGGAATAACAGGAGATATGGAAGAGTCACAGGATGAAGAACTCCCTTTAGAGCCAGCAACAGTGAGATGCTCGGAGCATTTGTGGAACCAAAGGAGAGAACAACAGGAAACACAGAATCCTCAGTTGATAAGACAGAGGAACAATTTTCAAAACAAGAGGAGGGGGTGAGGGAGGAGGAGATAGTGAATGCCTCGCTCACCTCTCTCCACTTTTATGCTGACTACAATGAGCAAAGTGAACTTACAATCATCAGTAACATTAAAGGTGACTTTTCTGTTTATAATTATTCAAGTAATGAATATAATGGTAATGTTGCAGAGTTGTTTAGCAGAGGCTTAACATTTGTTCCCATGGAACGTGCAAAATTTGATCAGCTGATTACTGACTTTGCTTATTAGGAAGCTAAATTAAAAATTTCTGTTTAAAATTACAGAAAGTCAATTTCAACAAAACGTGCAGGTTCTGGTACTGTTTGAAAAATGTGCATGTTTGATTTTAGACAATTACTGTTTACTAAAACAACACAAAATTTCTAAAAGTGAGCGGCGATTGCTTAAATAGTTAATGGTTAAGCCAGGACAAGCAGATACGGGTCATGAAACACTACAAAGGGGGTGGGGTTGTGAGCATGAACAAAGAAGACTACCTTAATCGTTTGAATATACATTTACTAGAGAATGACTTTTATGAGGCAGTATCCCAAAACTGTGTTCATAGGGCATACACTATTGGGTGGAGGACTTGTTTAGCCAAGAACAGATACATTTTGAGGAATACAACTTCTTGAAAGTTAAACATCCAGTAATACCATCCATCTTCGGTATTCCGAAGATTCATAAGGACTTGGTAGACCCACCGTTAAGACCTACTGTTGATGAAGGGAAGTCAAAAACCCATCCTTTAGCCAAGTTCATAGATGTTAAGCTAAAACACAGTTTAAAGTCCTTTGAACATCTTTGTCAGGACTCCTGTGACTTTCTCAATAAACTTAAATACATCAGGTTTTCGGATGATACGATATTTTTAAAATGCAGACATTCAGAATTTGTTTAATGTGATCCCCCATATGGAATGCTTACAAGCTTTTCATGAGTTCCTGGTAGATTTTCAGGGCTCAATAACAATGACATCCACACCCATTTTACTCTAATGGAAATGGTATTGAAAAAACAACTGTGTGTTCTTGAAAGGCCAATACTTCCTACAGAAAAAGGGTGTTGCTATGGGGGCCTCATGTGCCCCCGTACTTGTGGGCACTGTCATGTTACATTGGGAACAAGAACACATTTTTTCAACAGTTCCAGGAAGATGTAAACACCAATGTTCTTCAAGACAATTTTGTCACCACATACACCAGTGATAGTAACAGCATTCTGAAATTTTTGAAAGATAATTGGAAAATGTTCAGTTGTTATGAAAATTCTGTAGAAACAGTGAGAGCAGGACCAAGAATGGTATTTAGGAAAGGTAAGTCACTAAAACAATACCTTGAAGGTCAGAATAGAGAAAGTAAGGGGGCATTAACAAATAAAAAGAGGGGCACATTTAAGTGTGGTTTCTGCACCCAATGCAAACATATAGCACAGAAAGACTTTGTGATGATTAATGGGTTGAACATTTTCTCTGTTTTTCATTGCAATTGCAACACTTCTTACATAGTTTACATAGTTTTACACATAGTGTAAAGAGTGTTGATGGTTTTTATGTAGGCAAAACCAAAATAAAACTTTGTGATATTACATATGAACATTTTTTAACATAAAAAACTAAAAGAATTCTAATGCTTTGTTTGGACATTTATCAAAATTTCCTACTCACAAGTTTTTTTTTTTGGTTTAGATACTGTCACAAAGAATAGTAGAGGGGGACCTTGGGATGATTTACTTGAGCTGTGTGAACTTAAATGGAAAATTAGATTAAATGCTCTAACATCACCAGGTTTGAATGATGGACTATCACTGGCTTGTGTTTTAAGGTTACGTTCATATGATGTGCAACATTTTTTATTGGTTATGCGAAGTCCGACTTTTTCTTCTTTTTTTTTAAGTATATGTTTCTTTAACAAACTTATTTTGTGGACTCATACTTAATGCAAATGACTTTGTAACTGGGGGGGGGGGTTGATTGGTCTTGATTAATCATGTGACTGGGAGAGGAAGTATTTAAATGAGGGCACTGTACTGCATTTTTTGTTTCTGATGAAGTTGTGGTTACACTCGAAAGCGCTTAATATTGTTTTTTATACAATAAAGGTTTCCTGTGGTTTTTACTGGTGGTCTCTGGGACCTGGTTTCTAGCTTCGGAATGCAAAGTCTGTCTGAAGCAGTTCTTTGGCTAGGATGAAAGTATGTAATCAGTAACATTTTTTCCTAAAACAATGAATATATATTTTTAATTTTTTAATAAGTAAATAAGTCTTCTGGCCCTCGATGTGAGGATGTCAGCTAAGGTAAAACCATAAATTTTATGGGAAAACAAAAGTAGTCAATCCATAATAAAACTTTTTTATCTCCCAAAACACACTACTGTGAAATGATGAGGTTACAGGAGGTAGTATGCTGTTCCTTCTCTCTTGTCAGTGCCTGGCAGGGCTCAGACAATGAAAAGTCACACATACCATCCTGTCACTCAACTTCCTGTGCCCAAACCAGATAAGTTACAGAGGTTTTCTGTAGAAAATTCTGATCCATGTAATAATTTAAAGGTAAATCCTGAAGTAATAGCTATTTGCCCTAAACAGTCTCATGAAACAACAGTTTCCTTACAAGCATTTTAACATGGGTAACACCTTAACTTTAGATTACACAATGCCTAGATGTTCAGTCATCAGTTTGGTGCAACTGCTCTCATCTAGAGCAGAAAAAATTTTTTTTTAAAAATTTACACAGTTTTGTATGCCTGACCTGGGTTAAAGAGAATTCTGAAAATGTATTTAGTTGTTTTGACTGATAAAAATGTAACAAAAAATGGGCAAAAGAAGCAACTGCGTAAGTGATCAGCCTGCTAAACTTTAATGTCTGTATATAAGCTAAAAGTTAGAAATATACATTCAAAATAATCATGCATACTACACGGGAGTAATAGATTTCTCCAGGAAACAAGACTTAGGCTGGACAAAGATTATATCTCACGGAAGCATGTGTATTTTATTGAAAGCTTTGCTACACATCCAATAACTATTTCAGACCATAAACCAATAAAAACTATGAAAAAAGTGCAAGCTAATTAATTAAAAATGAGATACGACCACTTTCCTGCTTACCTGTTAAAGAGAGGAATTTAAGTAATGGGTAGTGGAAATTATTCAAGGGTTATTAGGGAAGATAGAATTTGTTTCAGAAGGGGTAGATAAACTGTGGGATAAAGTGAAAAACGAGTTTAAAAACAAGGTAGAAATACAGGAAAACAGAGTAAAAACATGGCAGGAATAACACAGACAAAGAGATACAAATTAATACAAATTGTTTGAGGCATTGACAAAGAATAAAGAATTCCAGAATACGGGGAATCTCACAGAACAGAGGAGTAACTGCCAAGTCAAAGGTAAAGTAAGGGATTTACTCAATAATATGCATGAGTTTAGAAAGGTTACTGTTAGCAATTTTTTTACAACAATTTCAAAGCACAAAAATCTTTTTAGCACAAAGACTCAGAAATAGAAAGTTGTTATCAAACTTAGGGACTATGTGACAAGAAAAATAACTGACACAATGGAAATATTTAATCAGTATTTAATTTTGCTAAGGTTAGAGGAAGATGAGTCTCAACAATTAATAGCTAACACAGAAAAAGCTGAGATACAAATGGTGATATATATCTGACCAACAGAGAAGTCTGAAGGAATACATGGTACGCCTACAGACGTTTGGAGGGAAGAAAGTGAAAAAAGATCTGGAAGGCTTTGTTTAATAATATTTTAAAAGGGGAGAGGGAAGTACTATCTAGATGAAAGCTGTGATGGCTGTAGTGTCCAAAGAGAGTAAAGACCCTTCAGACCTATATTCATATAGAACTATTTCAATTTTAAACCATGATTATAAAGTATTTATGTCTATAATAGCTAAGAGAATGACAACGATTTTGCCAAAATTGATAGATGTGGGTGGGTCAATGTGGGTTTGTGGAGGAGACGCAAACATTTGACAACATTAGTAGAGCAATGATGATCCAGAGGGGAAGCAGATTGTAATAAAAAAAAACTTCTACTGAGTGTGCAGCTTGATGCAGGGAAAGCATTCAACAGAGTTAGTTGGGATTTTATGAGGAGGGCAATAGCAGTACTTGCATGCCCTGATAGAACAGGGTTAATTAGAAGAACAAATGAAGTAGACCTCAGTGGCTCAACACCCAGCTCTATTAGACACTGAACATCTGATGAAGTCCACTATACCGGGACAAAAGCACTTAAGTGTTCAATAAAGTTGGATGTTGAGCCACTGAGGTCTACTCCATTTGTTCTTAGTTGAACTTTCTCCTGTTGGATTCCTGTTTAGGGTTAATCAGAAGGATTTATTAAGGCTCAGAAACAAGAATTAAAAAGTTTGAGGCTTATTCTCTAACAAGCTGTGTTTGAACAGAGAAACCAGGCAGGGGTATCCTTCTTCCCCATGGTTATTTGCTTTATAATTAGAGCCATTAGGAAAGAAAATAAGGGACTCACAAATCCAAGGATATCACTGGTATAGGAATCAAGACAAGTTAGCTTTATTCACAAATGACATTGCCTTGTACTTTACTGATCCAGAAAAGGATATCCTGGTGTTGTAAAACATTCTGAAACAGTTTCAAGTCTTTTTATAGTACAAAATAAATGAAGACAAAATAAAAGTTAAGGCAATAAACTATGCACCAGCACAAGAACTGAGTCAATAATACCCATATGTATGGGGACATAACTAGGTACAGTATTAGGTGTATGGATTAAAAAGAATCCTAATATAGCAGCTAAGATATGTGAGAAGAGGTAAACAAAAGATAATACAAAAACTGAGAAGCTAGAAACTTTTGTTTAATGATATGGATAGTAACGTGCAAGCAGTGAAAATATTTCTAGTCCCTTTAACTTTATATACAGGTCAGGAAATTTTTATCAACCAGGGGAA
This sequence comes from Protopterus annectens, assembly GCF_019279795.1. NCBI lineage: Eukaryota > Metazoa > Chordata > Ceratodontiformes > Protopteridae > Protopterus > Protopterus annectens. Next base: position 643,396,437 of record NC_056736.1, read on the forward strand.
CAGCTGTGGATGATAATTAATAAGGAGTTGAAGGAATTTATTTGGGAGACAAAGAGGGCAAGACTTATGTGTGCTAAGTTGGTTCTCCTCCATGAAACAAGGTGATTTAAGATTGCCTAATTTGAAGGGATATTTCAGAGATAATCAATCAAGGCCCATATAAGTAACATAAGCAGAAAACTGTAAGTCAAAGTGGAAAGGGATGATGATGAAACAGGGCGGAGGGGTGGTTGTTTAAGAAGTAAGAAAATTCAGAATATATTCATAAAGTAGCAGAAAGTATTGTAACAACTAAGCCAACAAGCAAATGATGAAAGGAGATTTTACCAAAAAGGATGACTGCAAGTGGAGGTATAGAAAGGAAAGAGGAGGCTGGAATTTACAGGAGAAAATCAGCAAAGGAACCAAAGTTTTGAGGGCAAACAACTACAGAGAAAAAGGTAATGAGAGTGGAATGAGGCTAAGCAAAATTTTTGACTACAGGCTACAGACCAGCCTCCCTACCAGGGACTGAAAACAGTATAAGCAAAGAGAAAGGGAAATGAGACTGCTAAATGAAGACCAGCTGTGGTAGTGTTTTAGTTGAGTTTAGACAGGAAGTTACCATTAAAAAATGGATAATAGAAATTGCTGTAAAAAAACATGATAATTAGAATGGCATATAAAATACTCACTCCATGATAACTATAAAACCATAATTAGAATGGCATATAAAATACTCCATTATAACTATAAAACTCAGAGGAGTTAGGATTTTTGCTTGTAAATGTTTGAATAGGTAAAAGGTTTGGAGTTGGCATAATGGTTAAGGTTCTCTTCTATTTAAACTTCTCAGCTTGGGATCCTCACACATGCAGGGTTTGATTCTCACCTTTAAGGGAAACTGGTTAGGCTTGAAATGGTCCACAAGGCCAGCTAGCCTAGTACTTACCTATGAATCTATTTTTATACCCCAAGCAGACTTCAGAGAATTTTTCCTCAGGTAGACAGCAAATGCTAGAGGTATAACAGGAAAGATGGAGAAAAACTGAAACATGTTACAGAATACTTTGTTTGAAATGTTGGGAGAGCAAATTGTTAGAACTACAGAAATGAGTGTTTGAGCAGGGGTACATCTGAATTAGTCAGACTTAGTAAGGCCTTACTATGTTCAGTCCTGATGCTATGCTTATATGCAGGAGTAGCATTCTCTCTGCTCCAAGTACAAGCTACAATTGATTAATGTCTACTTTCCCAATGTTTTCTAACCAACCTCTTGACACACTGGCACTCGATCACACACTTCTCCACTGCAATTTCACGAACTAACAAAGTTTTGGAAGTTAGGTATGTCGACTACTGAAATCAGCGTATATAGCCACTTAAAACCAACGAAAACTACAAACTGAACGCTGCTGACACTCGTAAATGGACAGGAACCAAACAGCTGTTAACCACTTCGATATGCTGTATTGTAGTATTCCAAGTTGTGGTCACAGAAAATATACCACAAAGAATCGCCACTCACTGAAATATTTTTATATCTTTAATCACAGAAATAATACAAATGTTAATCGCTTTCACTCGTATATACGAGCTTCTTCAGAACAACCTGATTACCCTGTTATTCACATTTAAATACATACAATTGGCGCCAAAACTGCAGTACATTAAAGCTGCAGTGCATAAATGCCTGTACTTAATAATATGTTATATAAAATGTTATATTAAATAAAATGTTGTAATCTTAAAAATATTTTAATTTAAAAATTGTGGAAAAATGTGTAAAAAAATCAAAAACTTCACAACATAATCATACAAATATACGTTGTGTTATAGATGTATTCTCTACAATAATCTTCTCTAGCTTAAAAATAAGTACACTGAAACAGGTCAAGCCTTGTAAATATAAATGGTTGTAACACTTTTCTAATAAATGTAATGGTGTGTACCCTAAATCATCTTTTTAACATCAGTAAAGGTTTTACTGTAATATAATCATTTATTCCAGGCAAAGTCATTGCATCAGTAAACACTTGCCACCAGTATTCCTTATATGCCAATATATTTTTTATATTTCCCCCTCTAGGGTTTGCCTAAACAGTTTCTAAAATTGCAAACTTGAAAGAATGTTCAATGCCTGCTATGCTAATATGTTTATATAAGGCATTTTTTTAATCTTTTGATCTGATACTGTAAGTGTGTGAGTAAATCCTTTTCCTGAATTGTCTTTCAGTCCTGCCTATGTAATAGGCAGGACAAATGTTGCACTTAGCAATATAAACTATCATACTAGTTTTGCAATTTCCTTGAGTGGGTCTAATAATGGTATTATTTACATTCTCCAAAGTGAAGGTGTTCTCTTCACCTATAAATTTACATTGACCACAAGCTCCACATTTTTTAGTGTGTTTCTCTTTCACAGTAGATGGTATATGGCCATTTTCTAGTATGTGTTTCAGATTCTTCCCCATTTTAAAAACAAATTTTGGTTTAGGGCCCAAAATTTTATGTATGTCTTCATCCATGAGGATAATTTGCCAGTTACTAGTTAAAATATTTTTCACTTGACGGGAAAATGGGCCATATTGAACTATACAAGCCCTATTGAAAGATGAATCATTCCCTTTATTTGTAATTCCTTTCGTCTCTGTTACTGTCTCTGAGCCAGCATAGTTAAGACATAGGAGAGGTTTATATTTCTGTCCCCACTCTTTAAGAACATATGTTCCTATATCTTCCATCATATGTTCATCATAACCTCTTTCTCTAAATAGACTAGTGATAAAATTCACCTCATCTTTTGTGTCCTTCCTGTCAGATGTCATTCTAAGTGCTCGAATTACTTGTCCCTTGTAGATGTTATATTTAAGTTTCTTAGGGTGTTTACTATTATAATCTAAATAAGAATTGGAGAAGGTGGTTTTCCTATTAATCTTAGATTTAAAACCTTCTCCTTCAAGGGAAATTAGTGTGTCCAGATAAGCCACCCCTTTCTGGTTACACTCATATGTGAATTTTAAATAGTCACTAGTTTCATTCAAGTATTGGACAAATGCTTGAAAAGAATTGGAATGTCCTTTCCACAGGATGTATATGTCGTCCAAGAACCGGGAATAGTAAATAATATTCTCAAAATATTTACTATTGAAGATATTATTCTCTTCCCAATCCAGTAAAACCAAATTGGCATATATGGGGGCGCAAGCCGCCCCCATGGCCACCCCTCTGGTCTGCCTAAAAATCTCTCCCTCATAATAGATAAAATTATTTTCTCGTACTATACTAGTGAGCTCCACTAGTAAGCTTATTCTGTCCCATGACATAGCAGAATATTTTCTCAAGCTGTTTGTAAATGCAGTCAAACCTTGTTCTAATGGGATGCATGAAAATAAATCCACAACATCCACTGATGTAAATAATATGTCTTGTTTGTCAACATTAACAGGGTAGTTTTTTAAAAATTCCCAAGAATCTTTTACCATATGGGTGATTTTAGAATAAATAGGTTTTAATAACGTATCTATGACCACTCCAATGGGAAAAGTTTTGGACTTGCTCCCAGAAATTATGGGACGGAATGGGGGATTCAAAATGTCTTTGTGAGTTTTAGGTATGCCTACAATTGTGGCCATAACCGGATCTTTTACTGACATGTACTTGTGTAATTCCTCACTAACTTTATTCTCATGTAAGTAGTCTTCCAGAAACATGTCAATTCTCCTGTATGCTATGTGTACCTCATTCAGAGATGAGACAGTATATTTGCCAGAACTATGTAGTATATCATGTATGATGGTACTGTATGAAAAAGCATCGTATATGACCATCCCTCCTCCCTTATCTGGTTTCATTATACGAATACTTCTATCAGTCTTCAACTCATTTAACAAAGAAGTTAGGTATGTAAACTGTAGTAATCTGGAAAACAAAACTTATGTACTGGATGCATGGATTATCCCTAATCCTTCAGTACTCTGAAACCTGGTTTAAACTCTGGTCATCTTCCACACCTTCCCTCAATGAACAATATGGACGACAGGCCATGTATAAGAATTAGGGATAGGGGTGGGAGTGGTCCTAGTGACAAGAGCAGCTAGATGCACTCCAAGTACATCACTTAAAAACTAAAGATGATACAATTCCTAAATGAGTCTTTCTACAGCTGTTGCTGGGAAATGCTACTAAATTAAATCTAAACTCTGTATACATTCTACTTCACCCACAGGCCTCTCCAATATGACTTAGCTTCCCTGCTCAATATTCTTTTCTGCTTGGGTTTTTGAAAGGGATGGTATAAGCTCAGTATTTTTAATTTAAATTTGTCGATATTGCAGCAAACTGGTGCAGTGAGCTTTGTCATCCAATCTCACTCATTCAGTCTCGTTTTTTCCAAGGCAGGACCCTTGTGATGGTAGTAACTCTCAATCTGATGTCCTTTTTACAAACATTCCTGACATGTACATTAGGTTCTCTACCTTCCCTAACTTCTTCAATGAGCACAACCCTATCAGCTCTCACTGTTTTTTTTTTTTTTTGAAAAATAGAAAATGCACCTGTTATTATTAAAAGGATATTCCTTCTAAAGATGCTTTCTTAACATCCATTACCTAAGGTTACCCTATACATCATGTTTCTTTCTTCCAGATTCACTTAATGATTTATATTTCTAATGTTAAACTGTAGCCATAAAACAGGTTTAAGTTATAGCAACGTTATACTGAACAATGATACTGTAGAGGCAGTTCATATAACACAACATTTCTGTATAGGATTTTAACAGCAGGTCCAACACCCATGGATTAGCTAAGACTGTCATGAAAGGTACTACAGTATACAAGATAAACCAGGACAGCCAAGTACAATCGAGCGCATAATAATGTTCCCCTAAACTACACACTATGTTGTGCTTAAGTTACAATACTTGTTTTTGTCTTTACAAGGTTGTTACCAATAGTCTATCCAGCCCACCTCTCACCTACCTACTACCTTCGGGGGGCGGGTCTGTCTTTATTGATGACATTACAGGATTACTATACTCTTTGCCAATGAAGTGCCTCTGCTTTCTAGGACTACATGGTACCCAAGTTAGGATATGACTTTTTTATTTTCAGAATTCTTGTCATACTCCTGGTCAGTGTCTAACACATATTCTTTGACTATGTCCTAGGCCTATCATCTCAAGCGTTAGATGTGGCAATACTTTCTTCGCTGTTTCTGCTACATATCTACATACCTTGTGTATGCACTAGCAATACTGTTGCCTGTCTTTTACACTAGGTACTGTTAGCAGGCCCACTAAATGCATCAGAAACAGTGCTTAGAATAGTCTGCTAACAGGTTATTAAATACTCATTCAACACAATGCTAAACAAATTTATCTGCAGTCTCCCGACATAAAAATATTAGAGATAATGGTTGTATAATTTACCTTCTGATCATATGAACCTGAATTATTAAATCAACTACTCTACCTTGTCCAAGTATATATATTATTACTTTTATTGTTGGTCTTGTAGTACAGGTCATAGCTGAAAATAGTAAGACATTGATCAGTTCTGTTACAAAGATAATATATAATTAAATAAACTACAACAACAGGTGCTAATATTATACAGATTAACACTGTTCAAGTATTCTGAAAATGAGGAATAACCCACAGTACTCTTCTTTCTTGCCAACTGCTTAACACCAACATCAACAATATTTTTATGTAATGTTTATTCTTCACATTGTCTCACAACAGTGTTAGAAATTTGCACCCTGCACTGTACATGGTGAACCAAAATGGTAACCAGTCTTGTAGGTAATAGTTAACAAGCTTTATATTATAATATAAGTGGGCAAACTGTAAAACAATAACTGAACAGTGCAGTGGCAGCATCTAGATTAGGTGAGCTAATTAGTTCCATATACTCAAAAAACTTAATCCACCTGTTTAGGATTTTTCCATATCTCACTTTACTTAAGGGCTCCATCAGCTGGCCACTTCAAGTAATGTTCCATCATTTTTTTAACTATTTAATAAGATTTTATCAATAAACATATGAAAAAGAAAACACACATACAAGAAAAACAAACTACATACATAACACAGGGGTTACATAACTACTTTACATAAACTATTTACCAAACATGCAACGTGCTACCTTTCAAATATACATTACAAACACATTAATTTACTATATGACCTAATACTGATTCTCAACTTCTAAGTCCTATAAATCAAAACTACCTGCATGTTCAAATAACTACTCTGTACTGATCCTGTAATGTTAATTCTCAAGTCTTTAAAGTGACTTGTAACCTATCAGTCACAATGAACACCTTTGTGTCACACGGACATCTGAAAGCTACATTTATGTTACGATGCAGACGTCTAGCAAATATCCCAACAGATTTTCAGAGGGCAGGCCAGAAGGATCTGACAGTAGCAGCAGCTCACTGCTGCAAGTAAAAGTGAAATCCTATTTCCTGTTATGCAATCAATTCAGCAAAATTACATTTTGTTTCTCAAATCCCACCATAGCTACATGTTTAGGAATCAGTCTTCTTTAGGCAAGACATCTTGTCTATCTTTAGTGCAAACATTTTTATTACAAAATAAACGTCAGCAGTCTACACAATCTCCAAGCTAAAACCATACACATGTAAATGTAATCAAATTCTACTATGAAATTTTATTTTCAAATTTTACTTTAACATGTACTAATATATTTGAGAAACAATATTTGGTAGTAGGTGCAGAACAATTAAGCCTCTGAGCTGCTGATGAGCTGCTTCCACGAATTGCAAGTATATGGTTCGGATCCTTCTAGCTCCATTTGTCTACTGTGTGATCCTGAGCAATTAATTTGGCAGAAAATTCTGATCCACATACTCTCAGGTCACCCTTGAAAAGGTCACTTGTGTCCACTGGGCCTAACTGGTTAATAAATAAGGAAAATAAAAAACAAAATTAAACCTGAATACACATTACTTACCTTTATGCTAGGTTTACAAACTTTGTGATGGGCAGATAACATATTTTCCTAATTTCAGATTATATATATTTTTTCCTAATTTCAGGTGATGTACTCTAGTCATCTGACCTGATCAACAATGTCTAAAATGAAGTACATAAAGATGATGCAAGGCCCTTTAGGTAGTAGGCTTGTTTCTAAGTCTCACTTCAGCAAGCCTGACTTAACAGAAGTCGTTATTTTGGACTGTAGACTGTTGTTTCCAACTGTACCTTTTCCAGCTAAATACTGATTAAAAAAATGGGTTTATGTGCAAGTGAGGATGGAGGCTATTTCTATACCAAAATAATTTTTTAGAAGACTTCTGTATTCTAGGATCTCTGAAGATAGTGTTGTCAACTCTTGCTGGGGTGAAACAGGTCTATATGATCTCATCAAAGAGGCATTACAGTGAATGCCTCTTCCTCGGCCCCTAAACAACGAACCCCCAGTTCCACGAATGGACGATTCAGAGATTTTTTTATTAGGGAAAAAAATCACTGATCCAGCAAGAAACTAAACATCACTACAAACAGATAAAAGTAGAGAGCTTTGCCCCCCCACACACCCCTTAACTAAATATACCAACTCTGAGATCGCACTACAGTGGGGAAAGGGGCAAATTCACGCTGATGGCCAAGCGATTTTTTTCCCTAGGAAAAAGATATCGCTGAATCATCCGTTTGCGGAACTGGCGGTTCGTTGTTTACAGGTCGATGAAGAGGCACTCGCTGTAATGCCTCTTCGATAAGATAATATAGACCTGTGTGAAAGAACTTACAAGTCCCTTATAAAGCTAAGTGTGTTCTAACTGCATGGTGACTCAGTGGGTAAGGTTTCTACCTTACACTTCCAGGGTCTAATTCAACAATTTACCGCCAATAACCATCTATCTGGAATCTATACTTTCTTCGTATGTCTGAAAAGGTCTCCTCTGGGGGTTCCGACATTTGTGCTGTAACAGAGACCTGGTTCAAGGGAGCAGAAAGCACCCCTGCACTACCAGGCTACAACTCATTCCACACCTTTCAGCCCCAGAACTTGGACCGAAGCTCCAAAGGCGGTGCTGTTTCCATATTCATAAAAGATGCGCACACCTCCAGACTGGTAGTCCAACATAACGCATCTCAGATACTTCAGGTTCAGCTGACATTGGGTAAGATAGCGATTCAGGTCGTAGCCTGCTATAGGTCCCCAACCATGTCCCAAGATTTACACTCCACATTCCTAAGCACCCTGGAGAATATTAGGGTCCAACCTAACACTCTCATACGGGGCAACTTCAACTACCCCTCCATTAACTGGGAAAACTACTCATGTACCAATACACTTGCCCAACGCTTTCTGGAATTCATTAATTCCAATGCCCTGGACCAACTCATTCTTACCCCCACTAGAGGTAGCAACATCCCAGACCTGGTCATTACTACCATGGGCGACCGTTGCTCTACACCAATAGTCAACTCCTCCCTGGTTAGATCTGATCACAAGCTAATCACCTTGGAAATCCACATCCCTTCTACCCCCCAACAAAGCTAACCACCATGAAAAACTTCTCCAAAGCTAATTTTGGGCTCCTAAAAACAGAGGTGGCTAACTTCCCGGCACCCATGCAAATGAAGAATAGTTGCATGACCACCATATCATACACCAATGCACTGTACGAACATGTACACAAATGCATGGATCTCGTCATACCTAATAGAACTAAGACGCTCTCCTCAAAAAAAAAGGAAACCAATCCGGTCATCCCCTGCCATAAACAAACTCTACAACAGAAGGAGGAAACTGATGCGGAATAAGCTGAAGTCCCAAGACTGGAAAAACTCCCTTATCAGCCACAGCAAAAGGCTGAGATCCCTCACAAAATCCTCTAAAGCTAGCTATGAAAACAGAATTGCAGCAGACAGTAAAGACAACCATAAGGCCTTCTATAGTTATGTAAAGAATCTCCATGGCAATACACAGATTTTCTCTGAGCTACTGCACAATGGTATCTCCTATACCGAGCCAACAGATATTGCAAATATACTGGCAAACAGATTCAGTGCTAACTTTACCCCTCCCCCCCAAAGGAAGAATCACAATACCAGTACATTGCCAGGAACCCAGTATTACTGCTGCACAGGTTAAAACAGCACTGTCCAAGGCCAAGAATACAGTTTCTGTGGGACCTGACAGTATCCCTGGCTGTGTTCTACATGAACTACAGAGTGAACTGGCACCTCACCTGTGTGGCCTGTTCAATCACAGCCTCACCTCAGGCTTTGTCCCTACCGAATAGCGCACTGCTACAGTCATCACTCTCCACAAAGGAGGAGTGACTACAGACCCTGGGAACTATCTCCCCATTAGCCTGACAAGTCTGATATGCAAAGCTACGGAACACATCATCAGGGACCTAATAAACAAGGATATAGGGAATCTCCAAACTCTGGATCCTACACAGTTTGGTTCTGTGAAGGGTAGATCATGCCTGCTCAACTTGGTTGACTTCTTTGAGTCAGTCACCAGAGCTGAAGGCAAGGTGGTTCATACAGCCTACCTTGATCTGGCCATGGCCTTTGATAACATTCCCCACTCAGGAATCATAGAAAAACTTACTAAGCTAGGCATCAACCCCTAAATCACTAGGTGGGTTGCAAGCTGGCTCACAGATAGAACCCACAGTGTGAAAGTAGCTGACTCCAAGTCAGACTGTCGACCAGTCACAAGTGGAGTCCCACAGGGTTTGGTCCTGGGTCCTCTCCTGTTTGGTATCTACTTCTCTGAAGTCCAGGCCAACACGAAGGGACTCTGGCTGACAAAGTTTGCAGATGACTGTAAGGTGGGAACTATTATTAACTCCACAGGTGATGCTGACATCCTACAGAAAGGCCACAATGAGACCAACAACTGGTATCAGAACCGTGGCCTTAGGCTCAATGCCAAAAAATGTGTCTTCATCCCCTTTGGGAAAAACCTAGTTCCCTTGAATTATCACTGAACACAGAAGGCGTTATAAGAGATCTGGGAACACAGGTTGACAGCAACCTCTCTTTTGACCACCACGTTACCACTGTGGTCAGAAAGTCCTTCTATGTGCCACATCTCATTATTAAGGGTTTTGCATCCAGGAAGAAAGAGGTCATTGTCTCCCTCTACTCTTCACTCATTAGGCCAATCATCAAGTACAATGCCCCATTTGGCATCTACCTCACTAGACACCTGCAACAACTGGAGAGGCCACAAAAGTACCTCACAAAGAGGACCCTAAACCTTAAACACTTATCCTTTATGGACAGACTCAAAAAACTCCAAATATTCTCTGTCTCATATCGCCTACTTACAGGCAATCTCTGCTTGACTTGCAAAGCCATGTCTGATCCAGCTCTGTTAGAAATGCTACATCTAAAGAAATCCCAATCCCTCCGCACCACACGCTCAGAGATCTCAACCTCATAACCACAATCAACAGAACATGCTGGAAGGACAGGTTCTTAACCCAGAGACTGCCCATGCTATGGAATAGACTTCCCATACAGGTCAAGCAGAGCACCTCACTTGTCCTCCTCAAGAGAAATCTTGATGAGTGGATGGGAAATAGAAAATTCACCTCTGGGATCACTCCAGTGGCTCTACTCGACAGAGGCACTAGGAAGTAAGGTTGGGTGGCACGATGCTAATGTTGATTAGCGATAAGCCTGTTATATCTCACTGATTAGAGATAAGTCTGCAAGCTTGCCACTATACTTTACTATCAGCATTAGGGAAAGAACACCGCATTGCTCGATGAGGAATTGGTTTATACTATATGAACAGCGGTAGGGAATTAAGACCGCATTGCTTGACAGGGAATTGGTTTATTTACCGTGGGCCGGTTTTCACGCCTTACCCGCTCCATAAAGCCAAGCATATGGATTACAACCCTTGGCGACAAGCACCCAATTAAAGTGCATTTTTAGCCCAATACCTCTCTGAAGTGTGTGGAGTTAGTAGCGTGTTTTATTTCAGCTACTCCACACGTGCTTAATGTATTTCTTCCCATCTAAGTATCAAAGACTTTAGCGTGTTCCTACGCAGTAGCCACAACAAGCTTCTGAGCACTACCATAGTCCGAACGCATACCTTTCATGCTTCGTTGTCTTTATCTAGAACATTAAAGTAACAACCCCTTTTTTAACCTCCTCTGCTCAGCTGTAAGCACATACAGTATTTTTAGTTTAAGGAGAACTTTTTCACAGGTTGGTCTGCTCTGATTTAAATGTTTAATTTAGTAATCTATGTTTGCTCAATTTATCGCTATTGCGTAATAATTTGTAGATTTAGTGTTTCTATTCTTTGAGATTACCATTGTCCTGCTCTGTATGCTATGATATGCTTAGTTAAACTTGTTAGTTAGTTCATAGAGATATGAAGTATCTGAACTAGCTGGTGGGAGTAGGATTTGATAATAAGATAGCTTTTGTATGCTGTTGCCTGCTTTTTCTTCCACTAGGAATTGAGGCTGGATTTGACTGTATTCCTAGAAGAGTGATTACTGTATTCATAGTAGAGCTTTATCAAGGTTTTGTTTGTCCTATATCTAAATCTTCTCCTTCTCCCCTCTTTTCCCAGCTATATCACCTCCTGACCATTTCTAGGTCTGGGATCTAATAACCTAACTAAGACTGCTGCCTCCTATACTACTCTAAGGAACGACGCCAACCCTCTTTTGGGAGCACTCTCCTGGAAAGATAGAAGAAAGTATCTCCTACAGTTCCTGCAATCTGTAAATAACAGTTGTTAGCTTTTCTCTCAGTGTAACTGTAAAACCCAAAGCCAGGTCAGCCAGCAGCCAAACATTGCTTCTTCCAACCAATGGACCAAAGGCCTCCATTAGTATCCCCAGCAACCTTGCCTCTTACTGTATGCAGTAAGCCCTGTAAGTAGCCACGGTTCCAGTACCTGCTGTTGCCTCTAAGTGGCGCCCTTCTCTTATAGATATTCCCCTCTGTAAGTAATTTCTCCCCAGTAAACTCTCTTTATCTTACCCTCTGTTAGTCCCTTTATGCCCCACCACCTTTATCTACTTTCCCTACTACTTCTAGCATCAACTCACTCCTAACTTTTGCCATCTAACTTTCACATATCCCTTGGTTAACTCACCTGTACGATCTGCACTTCACTGATTGTTTTCACCTGAAACTGTTTGTTTCTGCCCCGCTCCGCTCCCCTCCCTACCCCCTTATCCCACCCACCCCACGTACCCTTACCCTTATACCTCACTTTCCACACCCCCTAAGCAATCCCACCTATCCATAACTCCGACCTCAATTGTAAATCTCCTCCCACTGGTAACTACCATACCATTTCCTTCTCATCTCCACTCCCTCCTACACCTAAGCTTATACTCTGGCTCTTTCCACCAAGTTTCTCCAACTTACTCTATAGTCATAGCCCAACCTTTACTCTGGGAGTTCCTTTTATCCCCTCCTCAGCATGTCTTCTAAAACCAACAAAACGCCATCCATGGCCTCTATAATAAAACAAAACCCAGCCAAGCTATTACCCCTGTTTATTTCTTCTCTAGTACTCACACTACCCTATCTCCTGACCTCTTATGAAATAAAATATAATTATCACTTTAAAACCTCTTCCAAACAAACTGCCTCAGATTTAATAACCCCAAAGTTCACACATTCAAACATTACTTCTACCTCTTCCTACCTCTTAGCCAAATATCATAGACTATCCCATATTAAATCTAATAATCTCATGTTAAGGAAACTAAAATATTTATTGTTGTTTACCTGTAAGCCACACTTACAATACAACCCCTCTACCCTGGTAGATGGCGATATACATCCAAACCCTGGACCCTCTACTATTTCCTCTGAAGCCACACCTATTATCTCAAACTCTTCCCCTCATTTACCAACCCTTAATGCACATTCCTTACTCATAGGACACCTTAATATCAGAAGTGTTAACAACAAAGTCACCCATCTCCACTCTCTTCTTGAATATTACTCTTTTGACATCCTATGTTTAACAGAAACCTGGTTAAAACCCCTCACTAAAGATACAGAAATCATTCCCCCAGGTTACAACATTTTAAGACAAGACCAATACCAAGAAAGGTGGGGGAGTAGCACTCATATTTAAGACTGAACTAAATATATCCTTAGTACCCTATGCTCCCCCGGAGAACACCAAAACTGAACTCCTTATATCAAAGCTACAACTGAACCCAAATAAAGCCATATATATTATCTGTACCTATCTACCTCCTGGAAATAACTCCATAGTAATAGAAAATCTCCTTAGCTGGGCTTCATCCACCTACCCACAAGAAACTGTAATACTTGGAGACTTCAACCTTGATTGGTCCTCAGTTAATACTAATAACCCAGTCTCTCATATTAATCTCCATGGCTTTACTCAGACTATAAATAGCTCCACTAGGATTAATAAACCTAACAACAAAGAAAGTATACTAGATTGGATTCTTGTTAATAAACCACAGCTACAATATCAAACCGGCACTTTGCCAGATGACATTAGCGATCACAACTTAACCTATATCATAAGAAAGAAGAATATCACTACTAATGCCCCTACCATCAGAACCTCTTGTAGTAATAAAAATTTCAACCCTATCCTATTTAACACTGAAATAAATGCCTGTAACTGGAAACCTCTAAAAATTCTTCCTCTAGAAGAAGCTGTTCAATATTTTAACACCACATTTCTATCAATCCTAGACAATCATGCACCAAAAAGAACTATCAGAGTCAAAACTAAACCTGCCCCCTGGCTATCTAAGGAAACAAGGCACAAAATGTTACTCAGAAACAAATCCTGGATAAAATGGAGAACTAGTAAATCTCCCTCTGATCAACAGACCTTCAGACACTTAAGAAATAGTACTAAAAAAGCTATTATTTCGGACAAAAAAAACTACTATAGTAACCTCCAACAAGTTAATCATAATAATCCCCAAAAATTCTGGTCAACCTTGAATAGACTTCTTCACCCCGGACAGACTACCACTCCCTCTCCCTCTGGATCCGAAAAAAATTCTTCCCATGAAACTGCCAATGCTTTCAACTCCTTCTTTACTAATACTATCAATTCTCTGGCCTTTCACCTTTTCTTTGACAATTCTAGCATCCCTGTTCTTGCAGCTTCTAATCAACCAACCTTCACTATACAACCTATCTCCACCACCTTCATCCAAAAATGCATCCAAAAACTTAAACCATGTACCCCATCGGCTGACCAACTTCCATCAGAATTCCTCCAAAAAGCAGCTAAGGTTATAGCCTATCCCATATCTATCCTTATTAACAGAACTATTAATGAAGGAACCATACCTGACATCTGGAAAATCTCACACATTATACCCTTACATAAAGGAGGTAACTCCAATGAATACTCTAATTACAGGCCTATAGCACTCTTGTCTCCCCTAGCAAAAATCATGGAAAAATGTGTTCACTACCAACTAATGAATTACTTAACTAAAAATAACATTCTAACTCCCTGTCAACACGGCTTTAGGCCTTTTCATAGTACTACCACTGCTCTCCTTTCCTTTACTGACTTCATAAACACAAACCACAATAATAATATTCTTTCTTCTGCACTCTTTATTGACCTGTCCAAAGCCTTTGACATGGTTAACCACCCCCTCCTCATAAAAATCCTAGAATTTCTTGCTTTAGAACCAAAGGCTATCCTATGGTTTACTTCCTATCTCACTAACAGGAAACAGGCAGTCCTCTGGGATAACAAACTCTCCTCTCTCCTCCCAATTTCTCTTGGTGTCCCACAAGGCTCTATTCTTGGACCTCTCCTATTCTCCCTTTTTATAAATGACCTACAAGCAGCTATTCCCCAAGCTACATGCATACAATATGCTGATGACTCCACTCTTATTTGCTCAGCTAAAACCATTCCAGAGCTTCAAACTATTACTCAAAATGTATTCCACACAGTAGAAGCATGGTTCTTAAAACGCTGCCTACTTTTAAATGCTAAAAAAACAAAACTCCTCCTCTTTAAACCTACTACTAGGTCCCCACATTAGATTTCTCTATCTCATCTATTAATGGCACCCTCATATCAGCTGACTCCACTACCAAACTGCTAGGTGTCATGATTGACAACAACCTTACCTATGATTGTCACATCAATAATACCATTAAAACTGTAAACAGAAAATTGGGCTCCCTTTTCAGAATTAGAACATTCTTAACCCCGACAGCCAAAGCTACTCTTGCCCACTCTCACCTTATTTCAACTCTTCTCTATGCCTCACCAATTTACACTAACCTGAAGAAAAACAATCTCTAAACTGGCTAACACATATAATAGTATTGCTAGATTTGTGACTGGCAATCAATTCAGAACTCACCACTGTCTGAACCTTCAGCAACTTCACTGGCTGGAATTAGAAAATATGTTGCTTCTTTCCCAACTTTCCTTTGTCCAAAGAGCTTTCTATCAACCTAATAACACTCCTGCACTTTCCAAACTTTTTACCCCTTACTCTAACCTGAACTCACTTCGCTCCTCTAGCAAACTCCTAGTAACTTTAACTAAATCCAACAACCTTGCTGGTGACTCCCTTTTCTCTAACGCCATTGGTAAACACTGGAATCAACTTCCTACTGAACTTACTTCTATTCCAACTCCTGTTCTGTTCAAACAAAAACTTAGAACTTACCTTAAAAATCACTGGTTATGTCCCTGCAGTAACCCCGACTAAATCTCCCACAATTTTCCTCTACTCCTCCCTCTCCCTCTCCTTCTTCCTTCTTTTTATGTCCAAGCTTTACTACCATCACTTTATAAGAGCTACCTCTCTATTATCCTTCTCCTCCTTTAGGTTCATTTCATTTTACTGACAGTATAAATTTAACTGATCTACTCACTCTTTTCATTTTGAATATTTTTTCTCTTTTACTTTCTTTTTATAACCTTCCTATAAAATAATGTGAAATAAGTTTCCATTTTTTATTTTTTTTGTGTGTGAATGATGAATCCTATGATGTTATGTGAATGTTGAATCCTATGATGTTATCCTGTATATTTGTCTATTCCCACCTCCTTTTTATTTCAGCTCATTTTTGCATACTATGTAACTGTGTTTATCTCTATGTGGAGCTTTTCTCCCCGGGCCTCTACTGAAAATGGAAATATATCCAGTTAGACTAGCCCGGTTAACAAATGTAAAATAAAAAATAAAATAAAATAAAATAAATAAAATAATCCTATGGGCTAGGCTTGTAAAGGCTCCAGGGCCATTAGCCTAGTACACACCTATGAACCTATGAACCTGTAAGTGTAAGACCCGGAAATGCAGATACCAAAGACTCCAAAAATATTGTGATTCAAGCAGTAGCTAATTTCAAAACTCGCAGTACTGTAGTTCTTCTATTTTTCATAGTCACAGTGTTAGTCTTTGAAATAACAAGCACCTTTTCCTGAGTACTTCTTTGTCATCACACCTACCAAAAATATGACAGCTGACTGGTTATCTAAAGCATACATTTATAACGTACTTAACCTTGCCATTCTGGTCCATGTCATGGCTGGAAAGGGTCAAAGAAAGACCAGTTCACTAACCAAGTTAAAAAAAATACATGTTCCTAAGGATATATTAATTTTAATTACCTGAAGCAATTTCACAGCTATAAATTTAGTAAACCATTAGCTAACATTCAATACAATTAATGTACTATATCTAGTCCCTCCAGAATGACAGCAAAATTCTTGTCTAGCTTAGCTGCACTTTTCCAATAATATTTTATTCATTTAAAAATGAAATAATGAAATAAATAATCATCTCATAAAAAGGTATCAAAAGAATTATGAATGATGCAAGTTAAAAACTGGTTTATAACAAACAAGTAACCATATGAAACAGCTAAAGTACCCAAATGACTATAACTAAATACAACATATACGACAGTGGAGAACATATGTAGCATATTCAAAAATAGAGCATCAATTCTCTCTCTTTCCACATAAAAATTGATATATTGTACGAAAACATTTGAGTTTTTAAGATAAACTGCAGAAAGTGAATTGAGAATTTAGATACGATATATAAAGAGGTATCTAAAACTATGTACAAGGAATATGGACTCCTTTTTTTAAAGCAAAACGGGAATAAAATAAGACAGGAATGAAAAATTAATTAAATAATATTTTAATATTTTAGCCGAGCAATTCACCAAGTTGGACAGATTGATTTGGATATGGTAAAATTCTGCAAGACATTATTTATTAGCCATATCTGTGAATTTAAGGTTACCTTGCACTGCTGCTAAATGATGTATTTATTACCTTACAGATTTCACACATGAAAATTATTACTTCACATATGAAAAAACAAATGCCAAGTTCCATGTTCCATGTCTTTGTTCATTTTAAGCCCTGAAATCTGGGCATTGAAGGAAATGAGTCAAGAACTGGGAACCTTGGAATCAATCATAAGATAAAAATATCAGCTCAGTATCACAGGAGTGCGATAAGTGTGCTGCTCCTATGATATACTTACACAAACAGTTGAGCTTCTGATATACAACACTGTAGAGTGCATTGAGCCCAAGAAGCACAGTGCAAGTCGTCATGTCTGTTAAACTTAAATCATCTTCATTATGACAAGGTGTACATTCAGTGATGGTATGCAATACACAACACAGGATGGAAGCACAGCACGGTATGAGTACAACTTTCACAAGATGGCATTTTGTAGTGAATAAATAATAAAGCAGAGGTTATAGGCGGTGTCAGGGGATATCCTCTGTAGCCTAGTAGAGCACTCTGCTCAGTTTGACAGAAGTGCACTACTCAAACATAATGCAATTCATTTTGTCTGCGAGGTGCAGTCATTCCTTGTGGAGGAATTCTATGCAGTGATCTTACCTGTATCATCAAGAAGGTTCTTAATCCCAACATTCAACAATGATACATTATTTGATGCCAGACAATCATTTACATTAGGACTGATTTATACATCCAGAGGAGGAAAAAGAATGGACTCAATAAAGATCCCAATGAAATACCTCTGGTAACCTCATTTGGAATAAGCAGTTTGCCCTTGGAATACCCCTTCCTTATTACATGCGCAGCCCAACCCGTTGATTATCCAAACAGCCAAAGTGAACAAACATGCGTGAAGGGAATATTTGTCTGCTACCAGATCCTGGACACAGTTATTTTCATAGCACAGTGCAGCATAAATAAGATGAGGAATCAATTTTTTTGTCTAGTTTAGAAAAACTTGATCCTGGAATTTCTCTGGATAGTAGCAGGCTATTTCTTAAACAACAGGACTGAGCATGAACCCTCTCTACCAGGAGTGAACAACTGATGCCTCCAAGATCAACAGGATGGTGCAGAACCCCCCCTCCACCACATGTGTCAAGAAACATAGACACCTCCTCAACTCAGACTACCCAGTCCAGCATTTATCCTGCAAAAGGTAATGTATGTTAATACCTTCTTGCTGCTGCAAGTAATCTATTTGTGAACTGCAGCTGGCACACCACCTAACCATTCCCATGGTCATACTTTAACCTTTGCTGCATACTTTTATTAACCTTCACTTAAATGCTGCCTACCCCCAGTCACACTACTGGTTTCCCATCTCTCTTGGTCTTTTTTTCAAATACCATTAATAGAAGCTTGACTCTTTTAGCCGTCACTTTCATCTTATAGTAAAGTACAAAACTTCAGCCGTTCCCTGTACTTACAACTTTTGTGATTGTTTTTCCTTTTCTCTTCACTTTCCCGTGTTCTAGCAAATCCTGCACCAAATTATCTGGTCTTTCACACCAAGTGTCTTATATCCTCTAAACCATAGTCCTATCTGGGGACATTCATCTCAACCCAGGCCCCTCCACCACAAATTCTCCTATCAAAACAAACCATCCAAAAGGCTCTAAATCACTAGACATAACCACGCTAAACCTTCAAAGCATCTGTAAAAAGACCTCCGAACTACATGTTTGGCTAGTTCAAAATAAAACAGACATTCTAGCTGCTACAGAAATTTGGTTAAAACCTAATCAAACAAATAAAAAATAACTAATATAGAGGACTCAGAATTTCTCCCCCAAACTATAGCATAATAAGGGCCAACAGACACAATAAGAAAGGTGGTGGTGTGGCTATCATATACCCTAATACTTTTAACATACTCCCATTCACTGACCACATCCCGCAATTCCAAATTGCTGAAATCTTGATCTCCCGCCTAGAAATCAACAGCTCCCAAAGACTCTGTATTATAATCCTATACATTCCTACAGGTAATAACATAACAATTCTAGAAGAAATATTATCTTGGACCCCCTGTACTATAAAAAAACGAAACAATTATCTTTGGCGATGTCAACACTGATTGGTCTAATACCGCTCCTAAATCGGCATCCTCCTACATAAACCTGTTTCAGTATATCCAAGTAATAACCACTGCTACTAGACATAATAACAGAACCAATGAAGAATCCATCTTACACTGGATCCTAGTTTCAGACCCTTCTAAACTCTTCTCAGCTGGTAGTCTTCCTACCTACATTAATGATCACCTTCCTGCCTTCGTTATCCGTGTCTGTCCACCTATCTCAAAAAAACACAATATCAAACTAGTCAAAAATTTATCCAAATTCAACCTCCACACATTCAACAGCATCTTAAAAAGTATTAACTGGACCAACTTCAAAACTCTTTCCCTAGATGACTCCCTACTCTACCTTAATAACATCTTTCTGAAAAATATTATACAGCCTTGACCCTAACAGAACCAAAATAACAAGGACTAACTCATGTCCCTGGTTAATCATATCCACTAAAGAAATTATGATAACCAGAGACAAAACATGGAAGTCATGGCTTAAACATAAGAATAACTCAAGATTTATTAAAGTACAAACAGCTTCTTCTTCAAACAAAAAAAAACTCGTATCCAAAGACAAAAAAGAATACTACTGGAACCTGTAAAATAATAACAGAAATAACTTTAAATTATTCTGGGCATCCACCAATAATCTCCTAAACCCTGGCACATAACCTAATCCCCCCCATACCCTGGCAAAACTCCAACATCTTTAATTCCTACTTTATAGACACTATTGCCTATATTACTGCAATGTTTTCTCTACCTCTCCCAAAAAATAATTTCCCAATCAGCACTTACCTCCTTCAGCGTACTCAACCTCAGCCCCCTCTCTATACCACAAATTCATTAAGCCACCCACTCCATGCACCCATTCTTCCCACCTAACCACAGTAACCCAGAACAATCTATTTCCCAGGCAGAATTCAAACTTTGTACTGTCCCTACTACAACCATCAAAAACTCATCATTAAATTAAATCCCAGCTCTAACGCTGTTGACGGACTACCTGCAAAGTACCTCAAAATCACCACTGACACAATGGCCTATCCCATTAGTATTCTTACAAATAGATCCATCCAAGAATCCTCCATTCCTAGTCTATGGAAAAAAGCAATCATCTTACCCCTTCACAAAGGGGGCTCTTCAAGAGAAATTTCCAACTTCTGTCCCACTGCCATTTTATCCCCCATCTCCAAACTATTAGAAAAATGTGTTCAGAAGCAACTATTACATTTACTCCTTAAAAATCAAATCCTTTCCCGAACACAGCATGGGTTCAGACCAGGACATAGCATATCTATCACTGTAATATCCTTCTCAGACATGACTCAGGGAACATTGTCTCAGATTTATTCTTGGACCTATCTAAAGCGTTTGATACCATCTCTCACACTATCCTCCTATCTCAACTCAGCAACCTAGGACTATCAACCCCCTCTCTTAACTGGTTCAAAAGCTACCTTTCTGACAGGGAACATGCTGTCAAATGGCAGAACTCCATATCCCCTTACATTCATAACCCTACTGGCATCCCCCAAGGCTCAATATTACGACCCCTTCTATTCAACACTTTCATCAATAACTTCCATCAACAAATCCAGCAGGGGTCCATAGTTCAGAATGCAGACGACTCCACCATAGTCTGCACTGCTGACAACCCAACCCTATTACAGCAAATCACCCAAAGTGCATTTACTACTCTACAGACTTGGCTCCACAACAGTCACCTTTGCTTAAACCCTAATAAAACCAAACTCGTGATTTTTACTTCCAATAAAAAACACACCCCTTAACAAATCCCATTTCAAAATATTCTCTCTTAACTCCACTACACTTGAATTAGTGACCCACACACATCTGTTAGGGGTAATAATTGACAAAAACTTCAAATTAGATCTGCATGTTCATAATAACATCAGTAAGACCCACAAAAAACTAGAACTACTCTATAGACCTAAGCTGTTCCTCTCACTCCCCACAAAACAAATACTTGCCATATCTTACCTGCTTCCTTCCCTAGTTTATGGTGTGTCGCTATTAACCAACCTCCAGTCCTCCCTGAAAACTAAACTAGAAACATACTACAACAAGATAGCTAAATTTGCAACAAATAGTCGCCACTATACCCACCACTGTACTGCCCTAAATAAACTACATTGGTTTGAATTCCCCCATTACTTAACTTATGTTCAACTAAGTACCACACACAAATTAATTAATAAACCTCACGATTGCCCTGCCCTAAATTCCTTATTCATACATAATAATCCTAATAGGCCCCTTAGATCTGAAAACCTACACCTTCTACAAATTCATAAACCTAAACTACCTGCCGGTCAGCTATTATACTCTTGTGTCATTGCTAAAGCATGGAATAGCCTACAAATATGCATTCGTACACATCAATGCTCTGCCACCTTCAAAACTGCCCTGCACGCATATCTACTCTCTAAATGTACTTGCAACTGTTCAATACCTCCTCCAGCTATTACCCAATTCCAAGAGTAGTCCTAGCCACTCTTATTTTCTCCTTCACATATACTTCTCTACAAAAACATGTACACACTTCTTCTCAGACTAATTTATTGCAAAACTCCCCTCTCTCTCCTTACCTAATACAACAAATAAGCTCTATCCCAACCCCTCTATTATATTTCCTTAACTACTCTATAACCCCAATACTGCTATTTTAATATAGCAGTACTTCAACCTTCTCGTTTATTAACCTATTCCTCTCTCCTATATTCTATATTTTGTACACCCTTTTCTTCCTCTGCTAACTTACCTTACCTGTACCCAACTACACCTGCTAATGTACATACTCAATATACATGCCTCGTAGTACTATATTTGCTACATGTGTTTTCTCTTTATTTGTCATGTGATTACACTGGCTTATACTTCTAAGCTTGCCTTGAATTGTATTGCAATTGGACTAGGTTAAACTATTATCTGTGCCTTGTATTATATTTATCTGTACTACATGTGTTTTTGTATTGTGTTCTAAATACTATGTACATTCATACTAACTGCCTTTGTGGAGCTTTTCTCCCAGGGCCTCCATGAAAATGGGCTCTTCTTGGCCCACTGGACTTTCCCAGTAAACAAATGCCAATAAATAAATAAATAAATAAATAAATTCAAAGAGACATGCACAGGTAGCATGCCTTCAAGTCCTACAAAGTCTCTCTGATAAATATTTTTGACCCACATTTTGCAGAGTTAAAAACAACTGAGGGTAGGCACTCCATTCTGTAGACTGTAGTTGTGCAGCACAAAGCTTCACAACAAGTCTGCCCCATTAGGTGAGACGCTGCACATTAATGAAGCATGTGGTTGCATCGTGACTAACAGCAGCATGTGCCCTTCACAGCTGTGCTGTATGAACATCTCTGAACTGCTGTACAATGCACCTTCTGTACTAATAAAGACGTTTGTGATGTAAGGAGGCCTAATTTTTTACAGACTGTGCCTAGACTGTCACATTTTCTTATGGCTCAGGAAAAAAGCCACTGTTCAGTGACGGAAGAATATAACTGAATTATAAAATCAACATATCCTAATATAAACCTCATTACACTGAAGTAATACCACAAATGTATATGACACCACTAAACAAAACATTAAAAAACACCTTGGAATTAAAGAAGAAAACCAATGAACCAATAAAAACCTATGGAAACCACACCAAAACATATGGGAATAACACAATTACAGCATCTTACTGAAATGAATGAGAAACAATAACATAGACAAAAACAGGTAAAAAAAGATAAATGGAACATGGGATAGCCTAGTTTATGTGATACAAGAACATTTTACAAGATTAAAGAACTCAGTTTCATGACTTGTGGATTTGTCCTTTCAGGGCAAATAATAATATTTTTCTAAAATAGAATTCAAGTTAAGGTTTTTAAAATTGATATTGCTTATTAAACTTCTTAACTTTCATTGTAAATAAATGCAGTCCTGAATTCAGACCTTCTAAAATAATAGGATTTGTATAAACTACATGTACATGTATTATGAAGACTTGTGCAATGCTAGTTTTGCAAAACCTTCAAAACGGTTTGATGACAACAGCCACAAGCTGAAGGGAAGCTTACAAAAGAAATTAAAGGTCACAGCTTAATTTTTTATTATTCCTTCGTCTCCTGTTCTTTGTTAACCACTAAAGGAGTAATAACTGTGAAAATTCTATGCGAGAGCCAATCCCTGTTTCACAGACAGCAAGGAAAACACTGTCACAAGTCTGAACATTGCTTTCTGGTGGAGATTAAATTTGGGATACTTACTGACTTCCACAACCAGGGTAATGAACACAGATCTATAGCAATAAACAAGGCTAAATTTAACCATGCACAGTATAATTTATTACTGCCACGTACTAAAATCAGCTACACCATCTGAAATGCTGCCTGCAACTTGCTAACTAAAACCTTGCCAGCTATAAAATAATGTCTATCAGAAATTGTTCACAGTTGTCTAACAACATGCAATTTTTAATGTGTCATCAGAAGTTAAAAAGCACAGCAATGCCAAACAGCAAAAATAAACTTTAAACTTTATTTTTACAAATTAGCAGAACAATCCCACTGGACATTCACCAACAGGCAACTGCTACTATCCAAACATATCTGTGTACAAACTCTGCAGATGAGTTTCAGCTGCAAGTATTCAGATAAGCCTCTCTGGGACCTCACTGCTTCTCACATTATATTGTTTCACTTTAACTATGATTCATGGAGTTACATCTGGACAAAACGGTCAGTTACAAACTTGTCAGGAAAATTTTTTTTTTTTTTTGCGGAAGGGAAAGTGTCCATGTAAACGTTCATGTGAGGAGCAACCCCCCCCCAAAAAAACATTTGTATCATATACAAAGTTTATTGTCCCGCAAAAAAAAAAAAGAAGGGGGGGGGGGCAAATCTCCCAAAGAAAAGAAATTCCTACCAGCACACACTTTGAAAGGAAACCAGCAGTGATGTTGTATGGCAAAATACTGACTGCCATGATGAGCTTGACCAGTAAGTACTCCATCCTGTCTAAGCTCAATGAGGCATTGTGAATTCTTATGTTTCAAGATCTTTTCCTAAACTATGTATCAATATAGTAAGGACATGCACCAATCCCAGAGGAGGAGACATGTCCTCTCAAGAAAATGCCTCTCCTATCCTTGCCACAGCCAAATACTTATACATAATACTTCTGTGGTTCTTCATTAGTGACTACACATATATATTTTTTTCCAGAACAACTTACCTGACGTAGTCTGTAACTGCACTGCTTTATCTCAGAACCTACTTTGTTACTAATACAATAAGCATAAAACTAGCTGTTTCAGGATTCAGTGCCTTATGAACTATGCTCCATACACTATACTGCCTACATTCACGCTCCCTACATGACCATATTTTTATATGTTTCCATATACTCACTCCAGCAGTTCACAGCTTTCAGTGATTCAGCAATCAATGTCTATAGCCTCTTACAAATAACTGACTTATCCTCCTGTAATGACTGGCTTTAAGGCGCTTATGACAGAATATATCTGGTGGTGTTCCTAAATAACAACGGTAAAAATTATATATATATTTATGTACATGTATATGTACATATATATATATATATATATATATATATATATATATATATATATATATGTGTGTATATATATATACATATATATATATATATATATATATGTGTGTGTGCGTGTGTGTGTAAAGCTAAAATAAGAAATAGATAACAGGACCAGAAACTGTGAAGGTGACCCTGCAAATAAAAAATAAAACAGCAATTATTAGTACATAAGATTTACTGCACACAAATACCTAGAATTTCGTGGCTCCTGGGATTGTGTGAAAGGGGAAAGACTATTGCTCACAAGGAGTCTACTCTGATTTTTCTAGTCAATGATCAGCGTTCTTAAAATAAAGCACTGATGTACACCACCAAAACTACCATCAACCTGAACAGTGTAACATGTATGCAGTAAAAAAGAAGCACTTCATCCCAATGTGAAAATACCTAGAAATTATATTTACACTTGTTATCACTTTAACTTTTCTGAAATTCTTAACAGTTGAGATTAAAAAACTCCAAGAACAGTCACCTGAGGTCAGAACCTGGGCTAAGAATGAAACACTGATGATGTTCCTTTAAAGATTGATGCACTTTACACATGTGACATCAGTAGCTCTGCCCACTTAGGGCATTAAAAAAAATGCCATACAGGACAGCGTACGTGACCCTGTTCTGTTCCAGTCACTCCTCTGACAGAGAAGTTCCAGCCCTGGGAGTAGCATCTGAGGCACTAAGGTAAAAAGTAGTAAAGGGAGCATGTCACCAACAGAAGCTGACAGTCAGCTGGAAAACACACAAAGGGGGTCAAAAAATTATACACATTGAACTCTTAAAAAAAAAAAAATTTTTTTTTATACTATTATTCAGTCACCACATACAGCATGAATGATGTGTGGACTGGGGAAAGCGGTTACTGTCTGTAGAACAATATCAGATCCAAAACCTAATGCATGAAGAATTATTAAATTTTATCTATTTAGGAGCAAGGAACTTGTGCGTAAGAAGTCATTACATCTGGAAGGGTGTAACGCCTGAAAATCTACTGTTCTGCTTTTCATACTACCTTGCCTGCCCATTTCTCTTAAAACTGCTAAAAGAACAATACCAACTGTTGAGTCCATAATAAAACTTAATAAGCAGATATCTTAACCTCAGATAGACTCAACCAAGAATATAAAAGATAGTATAAACCAGCTGATGCTTAACAAAAAAATTTGCTTTATAGCAAAAGAGAAACAACCACCAGTATATCCAACAAATTTAACTCTGACATCTCGGCCAAAGCCTTCAAGGAGTATAACACAAAGTAAAAAAAAAAAAAGATATACACCTATGTTTGCAGATAAAACTGGCATTTAGCCCAGCACTGAGTTAATAGCAAGCATCATTCTATAGCCCGGGGTTCAATTCCCTCAGCTTCAATTTTCCTACTATGTGACTGAGCAAGCTACTTAACTAGACAGTGTTCTCAAGTTGCTCCTGAAAAGTGACCTGTGCCTAGTGGATTTACCTGATTAACAAATGAATGAAAAAAAGAAGCCAGCTCGCTGAATATATCCAGCCATATGGACACTGTCAGGACTACCACCAGGGAATTAAAAATACCTCACTTAAATATCAGAAGCTTCAATTACAAAAAAACATGAATTTCTTGTGTGAGTCACCACTCACAGATCAGGCATCGCAAAAGTATCTCAGACTTGCCTCAGACTATTTATCTCTAGTAATGGAGTAGGACCCTGGCCTTTTCATGTTACAAGCAGGATCATAAGCATGCCAGAAAAGTGGCCATTTTTGAATCTGACCATCTTGCCATCTCAAATAAACTTCAATCTTCTGCAGTGTCAGGAAAGGAGGCTCTCAGTTGTTTCCCCTATGAACAACTGACTCCCAAACTTACAAATTATCAACAACAAAACCCACCAACAGACCTAGGTACAGTATTTAAAGCATGTCTTTCCAGGAGGACAAGTCCGTATGTGTTTGTGTGTTGGGTTGTCTATACACATATGGACACACACATACACACACACTCGTATAAATAAATTTATTTATTTATTTTACATTTGTTGACCGGGAAAGTCCGACTAGGTTCCATAGATCCTGTTTTCAGCGGAGGCCCGGGGAGAAATGCTCCAGAAGCATGTCTTTAGAATACATAAATATATATATATATATATATATATATATATATATATATAAATAGTTGCCATTCAGAATATAAATAAGAAGGGTACTATCAGAATGCTAACACAACACACACAGAGGTAAATGTGTTGGTATTAGGGCTGGAAATTTGATTGTGCAAGTTTCACAGGTTAGGGTTAGAACAAGGGTTAGGTTATGGGATAGGTTTAGTATTATGCATGTTTACTAGTATGTGTATATGTGTCTGTGTAGAAGCATGTTTCATGCAGTGGTAGTGGTAATGTTACAGAAAATATTTTTTTCGACAATAAGGTGCCACCCTTGGAAATCCGTGCTAATCCTTAGTTAGAAATATCCTTTCCATAACACACCCACTAATCAGGCAAACAATGCCCTGTGGTATTGGTATGGTTTAGTTTTTTTTTTCCATTTTATTGTATTTTAGTGTACAAGAAAAAAGTGCACAAACAACTGCCAAAGTACATGCATATACCACTGTTCTTCGTCAAAGCACTGACTTTATCATTTTAAAGAAACCAACTGTGCTATGTGTAAACAACAAAGTGTCTGGCATTACAGACGTCCCTCATGTTGTGTGATCACAGAATATGAGTAAAGGGGTACAGGGAGCATAGTCCTTTACATTTTTTTTAACGTTTAGGATGTGTTTAACTGTTAGCTGAGATGTTACATGTTCTGGCAAACATTTCTGTCTTAGGGGTAGTTTCACTAAGTATGCATCTTCACTTTGGTGGAATGTTGATTTTCAGGGGTTTATTAGTCTTTCATTGATAGTATGGCTCTTGGCTTTTGTGCTACTGGACATTGCTGCAGCATCATGAAAGTACAGTTTTGTACCTACCATAAATGTAGATGTTCAAGTGCTAATACAGCTGCAGTCATAACAGATGGGTTTTCCTGCCGTCAGGCGGGTCCTCGGTCGGCCGAATTCCAAAGTCTAGGTCCAGCGTCGGATGTCGTAGCTTCTTCACTGACGTCAGTGCGACAGGGGTATAAAAGAACCAGCCGACGCCATTTTCTTCAGTTTTTCTTGCCCCAGATGTCAGGTGCCCCCAGAAGGAAGGCAATACATAAAATTATGTAATAATGAAATGCAATATAATCAAAAAACAGTAGTTGCAAGCAAATACACCATAAAAGAATACCCCAATCAGGTTGTATGAGGAGGTGTTAGCCATTAGGCCTGTCCCAAGAGGGGAAGGAGGGAGGGAAACCTGGACTGCAGCTGTATTAGCACTCGAACATCTACATTTATGGTAGGTACAAAACTGTACTATGTTCATCGTGCATACAGCTGCAGTCATAACAGATGGGTAGAATCCCAAAGCTAAAAAAGGGGTGGTAGGCACTAGGTGGAACTAGGAGGAGCCAGGATGCTCTGCAAGACTGCAGTGGCAAAGCCTGCTCTAGATTTGGAGTATAATGGTAGGTGATAGTGCTTGGAGAAAGTATGTACAGAACTCCAAGTGGCTGCTTCCAAAATATCTTTGGTAGGAACGCCCCTGAGGAAAGCTGCAGAGGTAGCTGTGGCCCTTGTGGAGTGAGATCTGATGCCTGCAGGTACAGTTTTACCATGAAAAGAGTAACAAAAGCGTATGCAGTGGGCTATCCATTTTGAGATTGTCTGTTTGGAAATAGGCTTCCCTTGAGCTCCTGTAGCATAGGACACAAAGAGTTGCTCTGATTTTCTGAAAGGCTTTGTTATGTCCAAATAATAACGTAGCTGTCTGTGAATGTCCAAGGAATGTAGTAGTCTCTCCCCTTTGTTTTGAGGATTAGGGTAAAAGGTAGGTAAGTGGATAGCCTGATTCAAGGCTACCCTGGATACTACCTTTGGCATAAAGGAAGGATTGGTTCGTAAGGAAACTTTGTCCTGATGGAAAATGATGAAAGGCTGCACAGCCATGAGGGCTTGTAGTTCCGAAACCCTTCAAGCTGAGGTGAC
Source organism: Protopterus annectens (assembly GCF_019279795.1). Taxonomy (NCBI): domain Eukaryota; kingdom Metazoa; phylum Chordata; order Ceratodontiformes; family Protopteridae; genus Protopterus; species Protopterus annectens. The sequence continues at coordinate 643,425,493 of NC_056736.1, forward strand.
AGCCAGAAGGAAGGCTGTTTTCCAGGACAAATATTGCAGTTCTGTTGAAGCAGCTGGCTCAAAAGGAGGCAAGGTCAGTTTTTCTAGAATGAAATTGAGGTCCCAAGCAGATATTGGTTGTTTCCTTGGGGGTTTTATATTCTTAGTCCTTCTGAGGAACTGTCTTAGGAGGGGATGAGAGAATAAAGGAGGATCAGTGTTGCATTCTGCAGAAATGGCTGAGGCATGGATTGTGATGGAGGAGAATGAAAGTCCACTGCTTAGCATCTCAGCTAGGTACTGTAATATTTGAGGTAAATTCAGTATTCCAGGATTCTGACCCTTTTTCTCATTCCAGGCACAAAACCGTTTCCATTTTGCGGAGTAGGCTTTTCTAGTGGAAGGCCTTCTGGCCTCCAAAATGACATCCTGCACCTCCTTGGAGAGTAGGGTCTGTTGTGAATTTAAGGAATCTTCCATGCGGCTAGATTGAGTGTTTTCAGCTGACTGTGAAGAGTTTTGAATTTGTGTTGAGTCAGTAGAAGAGGCATTAGAGGCAGGATCCATGGTGGGGAATGCGTCAGGCTCCTCAGGAGTGGGTACCAGTATTATCTTGGCCAGTCTGGAGCAATGAGAATCATCTTTGGTCTGTCTGCTCTGGTTTTTAATAGACCTTTGGGCAGCAGAGGAAGAGGTGGAAAGGCATAAACTGTCACTGTTGTGCAACTGAAAGAGAGTGCGTCCACTTTCCAGACCTGTGGATGAAAGGTCCTTGAGCAGAATTTTGCCAATTGGTGATTTCTGTGGGAGGCAAAGAGATCTATGTCTGGCCTTCCCCATGCTTGAATTATCTTTGTAAAAACTTGAGGATGCAACTTCCATTCGTGAGGATCTGTCATATTTCTGCTTAGGTTGTCTGCCAGCGTGTTTTCCTTGCCTGGCAGGTACTGTGCTTGAAGTTTGATTTGTAATTCCAGAGCCATGTTCCAAAGAGACATGGCTAGCCTGCATAGGAGGTATGAATGGGTTCCTCCCTGTTTGTTTATGCACCACATTACTGTGGTGTTGTCTGTCCTTATCAGTAGCTGGCCTGGATGCAGTAGGTCTTTGAAAGCTATAATAGCATTTATTACTGCTAGCATTTCCTTTTGATTGATGTGTAGGTGCTTTTCTTTTTGGGACCATTTGCCCTGAATGCACCGATCTGTCATGTGCACCCCCCAGGCGTAGTCCGAGGCATCTGTTGTGATGACTTGATTTGCTTGAGGCTTGCAGAATGGGAGACCTGTGTTTCTTTGGAATGCTTGAGCCCACCAGAGAAATTCCTTTTGAAGACATGGAATCAGTGGTATTATTGTTTCCAAACTGTGGCTGTGTTGAGACCATAGGTTTTTTAGGTACCACTGAAGTTTCCTCATATGCAGCTCTGCACATGGGATTAGTAGGATGCAAGATGCCATGAATCCCAGAGCCTGCAGGATTTTCCTTGCAGTCAGCCTGGTGAAAGTTGCCAGTTTTCTGAAGTATTGAGTTAGTTGCCCTTGTTTCTCTGGTGTGAGGTAGGCCATCTGGGTGTTTGTATCCAAGCTGGCACCCAGGAAAATTATTGTTTGAGAGGGTATTAGCCTTGATTTCTTTTTGTTGACTGTGTATCCCAGAGAATTCAACAACATTATTACAAACGCCAGATGTTTCAGAAGTATGTGCTTGCTGTCCACTTGGATCAGGCAGTCGTCCAAATATGGGTATATTTGTATCCCTTGAAGTCTGCAGTAGGCAATTACTGATGCCAGGCATTTCGTGAACACTCTGGGCGCAGTAGATAAGCCAAAGGGCAATGCAGAGAATTGATAATTGGTTGAACCTGCAAGAAATCTGAGGTATCTTCTGCAATCTTGTCTGACTGGGACATGCAGGTATGCCTCCTTGAGGTCCAATGTTACCAGCCAAGACTCCTTGCCCAGCATGGGAAGAAGTTGCTGTAATGTGAGCATCTAGAATTTTGGCACGAGTAAAAATGTGTTTAGGATGGATAGGTCCAAAATATGTCTCCAGTCTTTGCCCTTCCTTGGTACCAGGAATAGTCTGGAATAAAAACCTTGACCCTGTTCTTGTGCAGGTACCTCTTGAATAGCTTTCATGTCCATGATATCTGAAATTTGTTTTTGTGCCTCTGCCCTTTGATTGTGTGGCAGGTTTGGCATGCCTCTCATTTTTGGAAGGGTGTGAAAGTGGAATCTGTAGCCTCTGTCTATATTGTCCAGGATCCATTTGTCTTTTGTGACAATATGCCAATTTTTCGAAAATAATGCCAGTTTTCTGCCTAAAGGTGCTGCCATTTGAGCCTTGCTTGGCATGCAAAGGGGGAAGTCATTGGTTCTGCTTTCTGAATGGCTGTGAACTATCCTCAGCACCTCTTTGTGTAGGTGCTTGCCATTGTCTGCCTCTAAACGATCCTTGAGATTGCCCTCTACCCCTTGGGTGCCTGTATCTACCTCTTTGGGGTCTGTCCGTGACTGGAAAGGACCAATTTTTTGAAGGCCAATTTCTACTGAAACGTGGAGGTTGTACCTGTAGGAAATCTTTCACTGTTTGCATTGATTTTGCCTTTTCCTCCATTTTCTTTAATACCTCCTCAGCTTTAACACCAAACAATACATCTTTTTGCAGAGGTGCATCTAGTAATTTAGCTTTGACATGATCTGGTAAGGTTTGCTCTTTGAGCCAAGCATGTCTACGTATGACTGATCCTGTAACAGCAGCTCTACATGAGGCCTCTAAAGCATCAAAACCACATTGCAAGGTATGTTTACCCACTTGCTCTGCACTATGTAACAAATCCTGCAACTCCTTCAAATCTGATTGTTCAGGTTGTAACATTTTGCTTTTCAACTGTGATAACAGAAACTGTTGGTACTTTAACATATGGAACTGACAGTTTAATGCCCTCATGGTTAAGGTGGCCATTTTCCCCCCACCTTTCTAAAGCTCTGGAATCTCTCTCTGAAGGTAATGGATTTTTAGCAGTGGAGGCCTTAATTCCCTTGGGACCCTGTGAAATAGATTCTGGATCAGCCGCATGGCTTTTGTATAGGAATTGGTGTGAATCAGGAACCCGGTAATACCTGTCAGGCTTGACTGGAGCAGAAGGTAAAGAATCTGGGTTAAGGCAGGCCTCCGAATACACATCATCTAGTATGTCTAAGACAGGAGGTATAGCCAGAGGCCTGTGCTGAGGGAGCAAGAGGAAATCCCTAAGCCTTTTCTTGGAGTCTGAGTACTCTTGGCCTTCCCAGTGGAAGTGTTCCCTCAAGGTATGTAAGGTTTCCCCAAAAGAGTAATCCTCAGGGTGGGAGACGGAGGGAATGGACTCCTCTGCATCAGAATCTTTAAAAGGGGAGTATGAATGTTCCTGGTCTTCAGAATGTTCTGAGATAATGGAGGCCTGGTCCGAGGAAGGGGATTCTTCCTCCACTCTGGGCCTTTTGTCCGGGGGGGGGGGTTGAGAACCCCTGATAAGAGTAATCAAATCCTCAGCCATTTTGAGCATCTGCTTTTTAGGCATGGGGCCTTGAGAGGGACCCTGTGGAGCTTGTCTTTTAGTATGCATGGCTGCTTTAGACTTAGTGAAAGCCTTGATGGAAAAAGAAGAAGAAGGCCCGTAGACACCTTGAGAGGTGGCAGGCCTGTCTAAACTCTGAGTTTCACCGCCAAGAATGGCTTCGGTATCTGTAGTCGGGGTGTGGGCCGAAGAGCCTGCGACCTCGGGCACAGAAGACACCGCCAATGAAGTGTCGTCGGTAGTCAGGGGCTGCGTAGGCGCCTCACTGAGAACCGGACCACCTGTAGTCGGCTTTGGTGTGGTGTCGGTAGAAGTCGCGGACCTCGTATGTCGGTCCTTATCTTTGCGTCTTTTACTCAAAACTGTAGTCGGAGTATCCAACGACATAATGTAATTAAACTTTTTGCCAAAGTAGTGTTGGGCGAACTCCGCCCGACACTTAATAGTGCGTCTGTTGAATGTAGCACAAAAACGACAGGCCGAGACGTCGTGGTCTGGGCCTAAGCAAGGAATGCAGAAGGAATGAAAATCCTTATGCGGTATTTGCTTCCCACATGAAATGCAATTATTAACTTTGTCTGACATCGGTCTGAGGCAAGAAAAGTTTTCCCAATGGGGTACTTAGCTTTCAAGAAGACTTCGGTTGAAAAATATTCGTAATCTCAGGAGCTGGCCGACCGGCACTTGCGAACTGCTTCTGCTTCGGGCACCGCGCGGCAAGAAAGACTGGAGAAAATGGCGTCGGCTGGTTCTTTTATACCCCTGTCGCACTGACGTCAGGGAAGAAGCGACGACATCTGACGCCGGACCTAGACTTTGGAATTCGGCCGACCGAGGACCCGCCTGATGGCAGGAAAACCCATCTGTTATGACTGCAGCTGTATGCACGATGAACATCTCATGAATCCTATGTATGATATATGCACACACGTGCACATACTGTACAAACTTTGCACAGAATATAGGCATACATGTGTCCATGTATAACTGCAAGGCCTGCAACTTTACAGCCAAAATAAATTAACACAAAACTGTTTCAGGTAAAATAAGATGAACAAAATCGAGTGGGGATTTAAGGCTCCAGCAATCAGCCCACAAATAAGAAAACCACTCATATCTTCTGCTGTGGGTGGGAGGAAACTAAAGCTATTCATTGCTTACCTACAGCATAAGTAAGGGGCTTTCTTGAGTACTGAAGGACACCCATAAGTAGACTTCTGGTAATGTGAAATCAGAGAACATCTTAGTAAGTAACTATCACTTATCAGAATGAGATTAACTTGCAAAAAGAGTAAAGATGTCCTCCTTTTACTCATATGATTTTTTTCCAAATTATTACTTCTCTAATGAGGGTTTGATCAGCACACTGGGATTGAGCAATCCTGACTGGGAACTCAACTAAAACACGTAGAAATATCCGAACTGTAGGCATTACATAAGGTTCAACAAGATCCACTCTCTCTCCAGAGACTGCTAACTGGAGATAGCCCCATGTACACCATCACTCCAACACTGTATACTAACATCTGTAAATCTGCAGCTTAGATCAATTGCTATCGCAGGTGGGATGCACCTACACCCTAAGTCTTATTTCTCTCACTGATGCTGTAACCTTTTTCAGCCAGGACATTATTGAAATAATAAAGCTGTAAATACCCCCTTAACACACAAACACGCATACACATACTATACTTCCTGAAGAAAATAAACTGAAGAAAACAGGAACTCTCAGTCATGGAGTTCCTCAAATACCAAATGGGTCATTGTCAGACATAAAGAATAGAAAAAAATAAGAAACTCATTACTGTCGTAAAAGCATCTCCCTGCCAGAGAAGTGAAGAGGCTATTTCCAGTATTCACAGGATGACTATGAACAGGCCCACGAAATTCAGAAAGAGTGCAAATTTTCTGATGAATTCCAACATTTCCATGAGAAGTAGCCCTGTCACACTTACCCTAACTCAACAATACTGAACATTATTTTGAGGAAGCTGTTTTCTAAAACTATGGTCCAATCCTCATCCACCACTTCCTACACCTCCAAGACCTCTCCTGCCCATCAGATTTACTTTTAGACTTGCAAGATACCTTTTTTATTTTATTTTTACTGAACTTTTCCACCACTTACCACACTGTATTTTTATCATCCTGTATAGTTGTTGTGTTGTGTCTTTCGGCTTTTCCCGGTTAGGGGTCGCCACAGCAGAACTCCGGTCCGCTAATGATTGGCAGTAGATTTTTACGTACCGAGTTGCCAGCTCTGATGCACAACCTTCAACGAAGGTAAGCCCATTCACGCATGTCTCCACGCAGAGGACGCTCTAGCTGAGAATCGAACCAGACAGCGTCTTACTGTGCGGTGACAACGCTATCGCAGCACCACCACCAGGTTAGTCATATATCATCATACAGAAAATAGCAACATAATTATTTTAGGGTACATCCTTTTATTGAACATCACCCACAAGAAAATAGGCCACACAAATAATATCTCAGTATCCATGTACACAGTGGCAGATTAAGTGTACCTTGAGCACTAGGTTGTTTTCAAACTAACCCCCCAACACATTTACAAATGCTAGTGTTCTTTTGGATTCACCTTGTTTCAAATGGCATTTTTTATTTAATACAGCAACATTTGTCAATATATGTTTTAAAGCAGTAGCTTTGGACATTTTGTTCAGCATGCAGTGAAAGAAAATTTAGTTACCAGTAAATGGCAAAAATACCCATTTCAGAACATTTCAGTCATAAGAATCTACTAAAACTGTTGTCATTACAATCCACAAATATCCATACTCGATCGATTAAAATTAACTGAACTAGATCAGATATGGCAAAGGGCATGATTCGCAAAAATAACAAACACAAGTTCATAGTTACTTACTAGGAATGTCGTCCAGGAGACCATTAATGGGCCTAGCCCAAATTCCCAACTGTACCAAAGCATTGTCTGGTTAAGTGACTTGTTGAAGGTCACAAAGTAAATAAACAAAGGTGGAAAGTTTCAAATCAGGCATACTTGGCAGGGAGCAGCTCAGTAATAAGTCAGAACTTTACTCCTCTACCCTGATGGCCAGACAGAGTAACAGATTTTAACTAAATGCAGAAATCTTTTACAGTCTGATCCTTAAGAAAATCCTGCAACACAGTAATAGGCAATAGTGGCTGCATAACAGATGCCAGAGATAGGATGGCCCTGACCATCAAATATAAACAGAGACAGGACGGCCTTGACCATGGAAAATAAACAAAGACAGGAAGGCCCTAATCATCGAAAATAAACAAAGATAGGATGGCCCTGACCATTGAAAATAAACAGAGGCAGGACAACTGTGACCATCGAAAATAAACAGAGACAGGAAGGCCCTGACCATCGAAAATAAAGAAAAGGCAGGATGGCCCTGACCATGGAAAATAAACAGAGTCAGGAAGGCCCTAATCATCGAAAATAAACAGAGATAGGATGGCCCTGACCATCGAAAATAAACAGAGACAGGACGGCTGTGACCATCGAAAATAAACAGACAGGACGGCCCTAACAATCGTAAATAAACAGAGACAGGAAGGCCATGACCATGGAAAATAAACAGAGACAGGATGGCCCTGACCATGGAAAATAAACAGAGACAGGATGGCCCTAACCATGGAAAATAAACAGAGACAGGATGGCCCTGACCATTGAAAATAAACAGAGATAGGATTGCCCTAGCCATCGAAAATAAACAGAGATAGGATGGCCCTAGCCATCTAAAATAAACAGAGACAGGCTGACCCTAGCCATTGAAAATAAACAGAGACAGGATGGCCCTGACCATGGAAAATAAACAGAGACAGGATGGCCCTAGCCATTGCAAATAAACAGAGACGGGATGGCCCTGACCATGGAAAATAAACAGAGACAGGATGGCCCTAATCATGGAAAATAAACAAAGATAGGATGGCCCTGACCATCGAAAATAAACAGAGATAGGATGGCCCTAACCATTGAAAATAAACAGAGCTCGGAAGGCCCTAACCATTGAAAATAAACAGGGATAGTATTGGCCCTAACCATCGAAAATAAACAGAGATAGGATGGCACTAACCATCGAAAATAAACAAAGCTAGGATGGCCCTAACCATTGAAAATAAACAGAGGTAGTATTGGCCCTAACCACTGAAAATAAACAGAGATAGGATGGCCCTAACCATCTAAAATAAACAGAGATAGGATGGCCCTAACCATTGAAAATAAACAGAGACAGGATGTCCCTGACCATCGAAAATAAACAGATAGGATGGCCCTAACCATAGAAAATAAATAGACCTAGGATGGCCCTAACCATCGAAAATAAACAGAGATAGGATGGGCCTAACCATCTAAAGTAAACAGAGATAGGATGGCCCTAACCATCGAAAATAAAACAGATTATGCGGTGGTGGTGCTGCGGTAGTGTTGTCGCCTCATAGCAAGACGTTGTCCCGTTCGATTCTCAGCTAGAGCATCTTCTGTGTGGAGGCATACGTGAATGGGGCGTGCCTTCGTTGAAGGTGGTGCGTCAGGGCTGGTAACCCAGTACGTAAAAATCCACTACCAATCATTAGCGGACCGGAGTTCCGCTGTGGCGACCCCTAACCGGGAAAAGCCGAAAGACACAAACAAACAATACTGAATGACAAATGTCAACCCATTCACAGCTGCTGTAGACTGTGAAGAAGGTACTGCAAACATATATTAATAAAATGCAACATATGTTGACTATATTACACTATCCAGGCCTACTAATGAATAAATTCATAAAGAAAGAAAGCAGAACTATTAAAGACAACATAGATAATGCCCAAGCTTTGATTCAACAACCCACAAGCCAAACAAAAATCATAAATACTGCTGCATACAACATACTGTTTTTTTTTTTTTGGGGTGGGGGGATATTAAGCTTACATACTTTCAGGATACCTGCATCTTATTTTTGACCTCCTTACATCTTCCCTGTCATCAAGAATAGCTATCCCCTCCACCATCACTTTGCACAGGCCCGACCTACCTGAACAGCTGATAATGCCACATTCTTACAGTATATGCCTCCAAAGTAAAAACATAGGATTGTGGTCAAACTGAGTCCTATGCAGTGTGATGAATCAGACAGGCTCCTGCCAGCTGTACCAATATCACACTACCTGGATGTTTCCCCCAGTTACCATAAAACACTGCTCAAACCTGTCAGCATGCAAGCCATTTTCTTTTACAATTATCACAAAGATACTTGTATTTCATTTAAATCTTTTATTTACAACAAAAACACTGGCTGCCACTTTCTTAGCAAGACAAAGCACTCTCACATTGAAAACCGACTTACCATGAGAACTGTAAACTTATCTATCCTGAAATTCTCATTTAGTTAAAATATACCTGGAAACCCATTAAACTATAATAGCATATAATGAGGCACTAATTAACAGTTATATGAAAAGCACAGGAATTCAAAACACAAATATGTAATGCATTTGCTAACAGCCTGGGAAAACCCACGGGACCCAAGTGTCCCTTTTCAAAGGCAGCTCAGGACTTCTGTCTGATGAAGTAACATGGTCAGAGTTACACAGCAGACAAACGAAGGCTGAGGGAATTGAACCCTGCACTACAGGAAGTGGCTCATTAATAGCTCACAGTCTTATTCATCTGCAATAAGTATCTGACAACCTGCTGTAGCCCAGCATGTGCATTTTGCAACTAATACTTGCACAAAAACAAGCTAATATTCATAGTTAAAATATTAACATTATCTAATAGACTTCATGCTGTCCAGTTTACTTACAGGCAAATAATAAACACATTGTCAACAGTCAACAAAAAATGGAAACTATGGATCATACCCAAAGAACATGTCTCATACGACAATGCTCCTGTTTACTACAATCTATTCCTTCCTTTACTCCATAACTACTCTGGGATGCAGAAATCAATTATTTAATTACACACACAAAACCATCAATTATAGCTCCCTGTATGACTGCACTCCTCAGCTATTTGCTTGAGATCAAGTGAATGAATAAATTCAAAAATAATAGTCCAGAAATATATTTTACAAAATCTTACCAGACAGAGGAGTTGTGCAAGCCAGGTCTGATCTAAGGGATAGGCAATCCAGCAGGTCTGCAAATCCAGATCTGATTTCCGCAGTAGGACATATCCCTGATCTGACGGAATCAAGCAGGTCTGCCATCCATCTCTAATCTGAGGGAGTGTGGATCAATTTCTGATATGAGGAAATTCAGCAGGTCTACAACACATACACACACCATACAGCCAATGCAAAGTCTGCCTGTTTAAAAAGAAAAAAGCTGCACAAAAAGCTGTACTGTACAGAAGTCCAGAGAAGCAGCAATGTAGTCCCATCAGTGACTTCAGAGGGTGGATTTGAAGAAAAGAAAAAGCAAATCTGTCTGCCAATGCACTTTACCTTCAGCATGGGCACTGAAGTCTACAGTCAGTAGGTTAAGACTGCCATTCGGAAGTCTACCTATGTACCTTACCTTCCTATGCCCTTCAGCGTACGTCATTTAAAAAAAAAAAAGGAAAAAGGTTTAAAAATAGCTTGGGATAAGGTGAATTCCAATATGATTTAATATTTATGCAATAATTCCTGACAGATGTATAACTTACGGATGTTGATCAGACCTTCAGGCCAGAAAGAAGTGAATTAAAAGAATAATTCTTATCTTCCAAGAATAATAGTGCAATAACAAAGAAAAGGACAAAAAGAGTAATAGTGCAATTATATCATTTTTATGAGCATGTGTGAATGCATACTTACTTATCAGGCACTGATGTGAGTTAATGCATCTTCTAATTTCAAGTCTTTTACAAGGAAATGTAAAATCCCAAACACCTTTTACCAAAGGAGCAAAATTTCAAAACAACAGAATATCACACATGGGCTCTGAAAGTAAAAATTAAGCACTTTCGTCTTTATTATGAAAAGACTTCATCAGAATAATACAGCAACCACTCAATTTTAATAAGAAATCACATGCAACCAATCAACCAATCATAAAATCACAACTTTTACAATTTGACTTGCTATACAGTCATTTAAGCCTGGAAAAGAAATGGCATTAAGCCGAAGTTGCCAGCAAACCTCTGTAATTTCTTTGTATCAAACTTTCCACATCTTATTTCACTAGCAACATGATCTACTACAAAGAAAGAAAATCTTGTGTAATTTGGACAAACAGTTGAATGTTTAAACAAAGTATTATTTGTGCTTTTGTTTTGTATGTCATACTAGTTTCCATGCACTCTGTGATAAACTTACAGCTATTTCTTTGTCAGGTCAAGTACAATCACTGTATATGTTATTTTAAATTTGCATATCACATTAAAGAAATACTGTATGCAATGTATGTATGTCTGTAATGCATGCTTTTATGAAGCCTAAGTTGTAGCTGAAAAGGGTCAGTCTGAACAATCCATCTACCCAGTTTACAGCTTAAATGCAGACTGAACACTTAACTGTACAATACTGTACAATAAATGCCTGCGAGAGAAGACCAAGTGTTTTGTCAGCTGTTGTTAATGAGGTAAGGCCATAAAAAGGAAGTATGCCAAAAATCTTGCTGAAGTGAGGGGGTGGTATTTTGCACACAACCAGACTTAATTACGTCATTTTATTAACTGGGTAGAAAAATCCCACTGAGACAAATACCATTTATTCAAGAAGACCCAAGAAGCACAATACATCTGACTATAATGTATACTTCAGACTCAGTTTTACTAGTTTTATGGGTTTATAATGTTTTGATACTAAAAGTCATAACTTTTGTTACATTTCCGATTACATCAACAGCCCAGGCATTTCAGAATTATTCCTCGGTGCTGAGGTGAGTACATAAAAACCATACACTTGCAGCTACAGACAATGCATTAACTATAATCTTGTTTTAATACAATATTCACATGCTAGTTACATAAGTGATATTTGGTATGCCACCATGTATTTGGCATACATCTACAACAGCATGACTACCATTGCATTAAAATGGCATATTTGCTATGCTGTTGCCCAGGCTAATTATCACACAGGGTATAGGTTAATAGGTAAATACTAGGCTAGCTGCCCTTGTGAGCCATTTTAAACCTAGCCACTTTCCCTTTATGTGCATGAATTAACATATACCATTTGGTTATAGATTGGCCTTACTCATCCCATGGTCAGTAATTGTATATAACCCTTAATGAGAATAACTGGGATGATGGATCATACCATAGATAACTGAGGGGACCTGTGGATAGGTAAAACATTTAGGAGCTGCCTCTGCCCATTAGTAGAAATGGTGGTAGCCGTGGGATAAATCTTCTGTTTCCTGTCCATAGATTCAAGTTGCTCTTAAATATGGACAGGGATGAACTTTGTTTTATGTACATGGGGAGCCTGTTCCACAGCAGCGGTATCCTCTGAGAAACATACCTGTCTTTTCAAACCATTCTGTTAACGTTGCAAAAGAGATTTAGATCGCTAAACTGTGTTATTTCTGATGCAGCTGTTTTCAAATTTAGTCAGCCAAAGCCCTTTGCTACTGGCTTTTATTTCAGAAAAGTAGAAGCCAAACAGGAGAGGTCCCAGCACAGAATCCTGGGGAATCCATTGGTGTCTGGTCTCTTTGTGGAGGTAACATTCCCTATTTTGATTTCCTCTGTCCTATCAGTTGGCAATCCAGCGGGTGATATAGGTGCTTCTTCTCAGTTAATGTAGCTTTTCTACTATGCCTGATTGGAGAACTAGGTCAAAAGCTTTGGCCAGGATGAGGTATGTGGAGTGTACCATTTTGGCTTCATCCATAGCTTTGGTGACTTTTTCAAAAAAATCCACCAAGTTGAGTAAGCATGACCTACCCTTGATGAATCCAAACTGAGACAGATCCAGTGTTTGGAGATTCCCTATGTCCGAATTGCTTAACTCTATAAGTCTTTCCATGCCTTTGCATATCAGGCTGGTCAGACCTATGGATCTGTAATTGCCTAGGTCTGTGCAGGGAATGACTGTAGCTGTTCTCCATTTCCTTGGTACAAAACCTGCATGGTGACTGAGACTGAACAGCGTTGTTAGGGGTGTGGCTGAGACTGAAAAGTGTTGTTAGGGGTGTGGCTGAGACTGAACAGCGTTGTTAGTAGTGTGGCTAAACTGTGCTTCATGCTATATTAAGATGCAGCCACAGATAATGCCAGAATCGATGCAGTATTTTTAGCTTTTAATAGCACTTTTAGGACGTGGTCTTGTGTGACAGCTGGAGGCGGGTCAGTTTGTGGTATATCTTGGGGACAGACAGGGGGGAGAGAAATTTTATCGGACAGTAGGTTTGCTATATCTTCAGCCTCAGTGTAGGTAACATCGTTCACAATCAGCTCTGTGCAGTCCTAAGTTGCCCTTTTGAGATTATGAACATAACTGAAAAATGCCTTGAGACTGTCTTTGGCTTAGGTAGCTATTATAGCTTCAAGCTTGGCTTTAGTGGATTTTATTAAGCTCCCGAGTAGTTTGTTTTTTCAGTGACAAAGGGTCTAACATTCACAGAATTATTCTTCTTACTTTGGTCAAAATTATTTTCCTTTTATCATAAAACTTATTGATATTATGGTTCCAATATGTGGGTTTGTTTCGTGGGTTTGCCCTGCACATGTTCCTATGGGGTACAGCTGCATCTATGCAGCTGTTTACATGATGGTATAGTGTGCTGCTGTGTGTTTCTGCATATTCAGTAGAGTTAACCAGGTTTGGTGTGGATTTGAAGATTGTATCATTTAGGAGCAGGTAGTTTGTCTTAAAGAAATGTCTACAGTTAGTATGGGTGGAAGTGATCTGTGGTTTCAATTTTATTTCAAAGGGCTGCTTTATGGTCAGATCTAACAAGCAATGAAGATATGCATGGGATGGTGTGAGATGTCCCCATATTAGCAAGGACAAGATCCAAGATGTTATTCCCCCAGTGGGTACTCCAACTAATTATTCCAGGGAATTTGTATTGACAAAGTCCAGGAATCTCTGTTCCTGTGCAGCAGTAGTGGTGTAGGTTTCCCAGTCTATAGCTGGACAGCTAGATCACCAAGGAAATGTTCAAAGTGCAGCCTCTGTTGGGAATTTAGCATAAGCCCAGTTCATTCCAGACAGACTGTGAACTACTTTTAGGTTCATAGGTTCATACTAGGCTATCTGCCCTAGGGCATTTATAAGCCTAGCCAGAATGTGTTTGGCTTTCGCCACCCATTTTAAATTTATTTTGCTATGCCCTTTTTTGAGGTTAGTATAATGTGCCTCTGTCTAACAGTGACACAGAAGTGATACCCGGGGTAAACCTACGATCTCCCATCCACTCATCAAGATTCCTCTTGAAGAGAGTCAATGAGGGACTCTGCCTAACCTGGACTGGGATTTTATTCCAGAGTGAAGGGAGCCTCTGGGTTATGAATCTGTCCCTCCAGCATGTCCTATTTATTTCAGTGCTGAGGTTCAAGTCTCTTGAGCGCGTAGCTCGATGGGATTTGGATTTTCTGAGGTGCAGCATGTCCATTAATTCCGGACATGGCTTTATACATCAGGCACAGATCGCCTCTGAACAGGCGGTATGCCACTGAGTAGAGCTGGAATTTCTTTAACCGGGCAGCATATGGCATCTGTTTGAGCCCTTTGATCCTCTTGGTGAGGTACTTTTGGGGTCTTTCCAGTTGCTGCAGGTGTCTGGTAAGGTACATCCCAAAAGGGGAATTGTACTCAATTATGGGCCTGATGAGGGATGTGTAAAGAGGCACGATGACCTCCCCTGATCTAGATGAATCCTTCATGATTAGGTGGGCTATATAAAATGTTTTTCTAACCACTTTGGCCACGTGGTTGTCAAATGAGAGCTTGCTATCAACTTGGGTCCCCAGCTCCCTAATTACTTCTTCTGTACTTAATGGATTACCACCTATGTGGTAATTTGTGGGCACTTTGTTTTTGCCAAAGGGGATGACTATACACTTTTTGGCATTTAGCTTGAGGCCATGGCTCTGGCACCAGTTGTCTGTTTCTATGAGGCCCTTTTGGAGGATGCTTGTGTCGGCTGGAGAGTCGATTATGGCACCCAGTTTGCAGTCATCTGCGAACTTGGTCAGCCACAGTCCTTCCATGTTGGCCTGTACCTCCGAGAAACATATACCGAACAAGAGAGGTCCCAGGACTGAGCCTTGTGGGACACCACTTGTAACTGGTTTGGAGTCTGACATGGCTCCAGCAATTCTAACCATGTGGGTTCTGTCCTTGAGCCAGTTTGCAATCCATCTAGTGACATAGGGGTTTATATTTAAGCTGGTGAGCTTATCTATAATGCCCGAGTGGGGTATTGTATCGAAGGCTTTTGCGAGGTCCAGGTAGGCTGTGTTGACCACCTTCCCCTCGTCAATGGCCTTGGTGACTGTTTCAAAGAAATCAACCAGGTTTAAGAGGCAGGATCTGCCCTTAACAAAGCCGAACTGGGTAGGATCCAGTGTCCGTACGTCCCCAATATCTTTATTTATGAGGTCCATGATGATCCTTTCCATAGCTTTGCAGACCAAGCTAGTCAGGCTTATGGGGTGATAGTTTCCAGGATCCGTTGAGGCACCACCTTTATGGAGAGGGACCACTGTTGCTGTACGCCACTCTTTGGGCACATATCCTGTTGTAAGGCTGAGATTGAACAGTAGTTTTATGTTTGGGTTTAGCTCTTCTTGGAGTTCATGTAGGACGCAGCCCGGGACACCGTCTGGTCCCATTGATGCTGTGTTTTTTGCTTTGGAGAGGGCGGCTCTTACCTGAGCATCTGAGATGTCAGGGGGGCAGCACTCTGCTGGGATAGATATTTGCCCTTTTGGTGGGGAGGGGGGGAGAAGTTTGCGCTGAACCTGTCAGCTAGGATGTTGGCAATGTCTGTGGGTTTGGTGTATTTTTTGTCATTTTGGACTAATTCTGAGCATATCTGGGAATTACCACCCAGGTTCCTAACATAACTAAAGAAAGCCTTGTGATTATCCTTAGTGTCCTGTGCAATTTTTCTCTCGAAGCTGGCCTTAGACAACTTTATGAGTGCCCGTAGTTTTTTGCTAATACTGATCAGTGATGCCTTCCCTTTTTGGGATTTTGCTCTATCATTTAGTAGCTTCCTCCTTCTATTGTATAGTTTGTTTATGGCTGGGGTCCACCAGACAGGACGTCTGCCTTTGGAGGATTGGGTCTTGGTTTTATTTGGGATCGCATGATCCATGCATTCCTGAAGGTGTTCACAGAATGCGTTTATAAAGGATTCTGCAGTCTAGGCCATATTGCATCACTTTCACTACAGTTTAGCCATTTGTCTGACTAAAGAGAAATGATTTTAAGTCACAGAATGCAGCATCATCAGAGGTAAATAGATGACTGCTAAACTGTACAAAAAACACATTTTTGTTACCGGCAGGACAAGCAGTTCATCTGACCCCAAGTCTTATCAGAATAAAAGCTCATCAGTTCTGCCAGTACAGCTCAGTTAGTTAAGACTACAGCAACCATTACTCAATAGCCTTAAGTCTGATTCTGTCCATCTGCACTTGAATGTTATCTGATCAAGTCATTTAACCAGACAAGCACTCTCAGATCAACAACAAAAAATGAATAAATAAAAAAAAAAGTGGTTCACCTGTCGAGGTAGGGAGACTATAAGAATAACTTCAAAAAGAAGCTGACACAGACACGCCCACAGTATCCAGTTTCAGAAACTTTAATATATGTGCACAAAACACAAGCACTTTCACTACATTTGCTTCATCAGGTGTATAAACAGCACAATAAATCACAGCACTTAAATAGCACTAAAATCACAGTCACATGACAGACTCCAATCAAAATTTAAAGGTGCACAACATACAATTCATAAAAGTATATAAAAAGATTTTTATTACATAACAATTCAAACACATTTGTACTAAAACCATAATCCACTGACAAACTCAAAATTATCTCCTGAGAGGTCTACTTTTAAGCAAGGGTCTAAGGGGTACGGACTCACTGAGGCCGTGCCCCGAATCTCCTCTCAACCTGACAATCCAGGTAGATTCCAAATCTTCAGTTTTATTGCACACATCACCTAGCCTAACACCCTCTACTATTCTGCCAATAACCAAAAACGTAAACATATGCATAGAATCAGTATTTATAACGTGCTTAGCAAGTGCATTAACCTTACTCTGCCTGCTTATATGATATATGTGTTCCCTTATACGTTCTTTAAGTGTTCTTTAAGTCTTCCCTATATAGAACTTCATGCATTTTTCACAATAAGCAAGATATACAACATGCTTGGTATAGCATGTAGCATGTACCTTGAATGTATATGTTTTTTTCTGGTCAGGATGGTAAAATTCAGCACTGTTATCAATATAAGCACAAACGTTACATTGGCCACATGGTCTAGTAACAAAATCATTGTCCTGGACTGAAGTCTCCCTAGGATAACATAATCTTCTTTTTAGAGATTTAGTATTCCTAAACTGGATTTTGGGTTCATCATCAATAAACCTTGCTATCTCAGGATCAGTAACCAAAACCTTCCAGTGCTTCTAAATAATATCAGCATATTGAGAAACATCACTGGTGTAATTCAAAGGAATTCTTAACTTCATATCATTACCATGACCACCTTTTCTCTTGTCTATCTTTGCCCTTCCACCTGAAAAATAGGGTTTAGCTTGGGCATGCCTCAAAGCTACCACCTTATTGACATTTGTAGAGATGAACTGTTCATTATGTCCTCTCTCTCTCAAATTATCGACAGCTGCATCTACCTGTGCATGAAAATACTCCTGTCTTAACATTCAGCCTGGATGCTCTATAAATTTGATTACATACCACATTTCTGAATACATATGGAGGATGCAGACTGTCGCTATGCAACAAGTAGTTCACAAAGCATTCTTTCCTATGGAGCTTAGTAAAAAGTTCACCATTCCTTGCAACCACCACATCCAATAATTCAATCTCATGGGGTACTGATTTAAATGTAAATTTTAAAGTACTAGCATTAACATAGTCTTGAAACTTTGAAAAAGTTTCAACGTGCCCCCCCCCCCCCACACACACACAGAATAAAAAGGTCATCTACAAACCTACAGAAAAAAAGAATGTTACTGCTAAATGGTCCATTCAATACATGCTCTATTTCCCAGATTACCATGACTGCATTGGTTACGCCATTGCATTGTTTGTATGCCTTTTGTCGAAACACAAAAACATTGTGTTCAAGCACAATTTCTAATAATTTTACAATCACATTAACCATGTGTTCACCATAGCCAGCATACTGCTTTAAAAATGTAGTGATACTAACAATACCTCAGTATTGGGTATCACCGTAAATAAAGAAACTACGTCCATGGTGAATAGCAGAAAATCTTCACAAGCACTCAGAGAAATAGCTGTATAAATCATTCAAAAAGTGCTCACTATCTCTCAATACATGCTTCAAGTTATCCAACACAAGACTTAAATGCTTCTCTATAAATACTGAAGCAGTTTCAGTGCACCAATTCCTACCCAAGACAATAGGTCTCATGGGTGGGTCCACACTGTTCTTATGCAGTTTTGGTAATCCCTGTATAAATGGAACTGTAGGTTTATCAACAAACAAATAGCTAAAAAGCTTAATGTCTATCAAATTCAGTTCCAAAAAACACTGCATCAATATATGCACATCATAGATAGTACTAGTCACCTGTGCATGGGATATACGCTCATAAAATTCCTCTTCATTAAGCATGTCAAGCATCTTGTCCACATATCTGGCCTTGTCCAACACTACAATGGGCCCGCCTTTATCAGCAGGCCTAATGACTATGTCCATATTATTTTCTAAACTTCTAAGGGCCTCCTTCTCTTCTTTAGTTAAGTTAAAACATTTCTTTTTGCCATATGAAGTTGTTTTGTCAAACTTCATATCATATATGTCTTGTATGCATAACTTTTCAAATGCTGTCACTAAAGAATTTGGTTTAGGTAGAAAACTGCTTGGTTTCGAAAAAACACTATTATTGATATCAGTTACATCATTACACAACAATTTAAGTGTTAAATTCCTTGCGAACATTTTGACATCATAAATAACATCAGTAAAATCAGACTTACTAGCAGGTATAAAAGACAGACCTTTCTGTAGCACATTAAATTCATACTCTGATAGCGCATAACTAGAAAGGTTCCATACTAGTCCTTTTTTGCATTCAGAAATGCTATCTTTATGGTGTTTTGCTTGTTTATGTTGCCATCCAGCTTCCTTTTGTTTCGACTTCGACTTCTCCCTCCCTGTTGCTCCCTGACGAACTTGTAATTCTGCTCCTTCACCGGTAACGGAAAATAGAGGTCGTACTGCCCAAAAGAACTTACACAAGCAGAGCTGTTACCAGCTGGCTCCGCCATTGCAATAATGTCCTTACCCGCTATAAAGTCTCTGTGGACCTGCGCTGTCATCACAATAACCTTTTTCCGAGCTCCCAAATGTCTACTAGGAGCTGCAGTATTGCCTGATGTTTGTGATGCATCTCTGATCTAATAATACTGCCATCTACAGTCAATGTTGCACCTTCCTCATTGATGGGTCTCACATTAGTGACGCTGGATACCTCTGATCTACCAAGAGCACCCTCTATGGTCGAATCCGTAGAATTGTTCTCATCCTTGGATTCAGCTGCTTCATCTCTGGGCCAAGTAAAGACATTCCTCAGGCGGAAGTCTTTGTGATCACGGCAAACTTTATTAATTTTCCCTTTCTGTAATCTGGCCTCATATACAGATAGGGAACTTAACATATCAGTCAAGTACTGCTCTAAAACGACTTCCGGATAGATTTCCATCAATTCTAGGTATTTATTGTTCACAGAATCAGTCAATGCCATGATTTCCCTCTCTGCAACACTCACTAAAAGTTTGAAGTAATTGAAACTACTTTGAATATTTATCTTCTGCCATTCCAGCAAAAGTAAATTATCTATATTGGTGTGTGATGGCATTTTCAATATGTGTAAGCCTCGTGGCACAATACGTTCAGCCAAACACTCTTCTAGATGAAACTTATGGTATTGGCTTCTCTTCAACTTATACAAATCTTTCTCAATGGCAAACTGATGAGTCTTTAATGCAATAATGTCAACCGCATTGCTTCCCTCTGTGGTACACTCCATAGAGCAACCAAACAGGGGGTTGACATCATTAGTTATTCTAGCTAAAAAAAGTTTCAATTTGTTACCAGAAATCACAGAATCAGTCCTGGCATCAATAGAACCACTGTCCAACTCAATTATCTCATCTGCCATCGTGGTGAGCAAAGTGATAACAAAAGAAATCAGCAAAATGAAGAACAAAAAAGTTACCACTAAAAGAGGCTCAAATTCTGCATCAGGAAAAAACAAAAGTCCATAAATCCAAAAAGAAGCTGACACAGACACGACCACAGTATCCAGTTTCAGAAACTTTACAATATGTGCACAAAACACAAGCGCTTTCACAGTCACATGATAGACTCCAATCAAAATTTAAAGGTGCATAACATACAATTCATAAAAGTATATAAAAAGATTTTTATTACATCAAAATTTGAAACAAATTTGTGCTAAAACCATAATCCACTGACAAACTCAAAATTATCTCCTGAGAGGTCTACTTTTAAACCGGGGTCTAAGGGGTACGGACTCATTGAGGCCGTGCCCCGAATCTCCTCTCATCCTGACAATCCAGGTAGATTCCAAATCTTCAGTTTTATTGCACACATCACCTAGCTTAACACTCTCTACTATTCTGCCAATAACCAAAAACTTAAACAGATGCATAGAATCAGTACTTATAACATGCTTAGCAAGTGCATTAACCTTATTCTGCCTACTTATATTATAGCAATAACCCACGCCTGGGTGTGGGTAATGCTGGATTTACCCATGGTTGGCGTGGTTTGGTCCCGAGGGCAAAGCCCGAGGGACCAAACAAAGCCAACCGTGGGTAAATACAGTATTACCCACACCCAGAAGTGGGTTATTGCTATTATACCATGACATTATTTAAGAAAAGAAACTATTACTTTTCTTAAAAAATGGCGTAGTATAATGCCTGTTTACTGCCCTTCCGTAGATGTCTGGCATCCGCGGCAGTTCTGATGTACTGCGCACCTGCGCAGTACATCAGAGTTGAGCAAAGCAACGGAGAAAGCAAGATCTCCGTTGCTTTTTTTTTTACTGTTTCGCTATGTTAAATGGGTTTAACATAGCAAGACAGCTTTAAAATAAGCAACGGAGATGTCCGTTGCTTATTTTAAAACTGTCTCGCTATGTTAAACCCATTTAACATAGCGAAACAGTAAAAAAAGCGCAACGGTGATCTTGCTTTCTCCATTGCTTTTTTTTTAAAACTTGTCTCGCTATGTTAAATGGGTTTAGCATAGCGAGACAGCTTTAAAATAAGCAACGGAGATCTCCTTTGCTTATTTTAAAGCTGTCTCGCTATGTTAAACCCATTTAACATAGCGAGACAGTGTTTTAAAAGTAAAGTTATACTAATGGAAAAAAAGTCCGGGCGACCGGACCTTTTTCCATTAGTATAACTCGATTTACAATGTGCACGCTGGCCAATCAGCGTGCACGTTTTGTGGGGGTCATGGTATAATATATATGTGTTCCCTTATACATTCTTTAAGTGTTCTGTTGGTCTTCCCTATATAGAACTTCATGCATTTTTCACAATGAGCAAGATATACAACATGCTTGGTATAGCATGTAACGTGTACCTTGAATGTATATGTTTTGTTCTGGTCAGGATGGTAAAATTCAGCACTGTTGTCAATATAAGCACAAACGTTACAGTGGCCACATGGTCTAGTACCAAAATCATTGTCCTGGATTGAAGTCTCCCTAGGATAACATAATCGTCTTTTTTAGAGATTTAGTATTCCTAAACTGGATTTTGGGTTCATCATCAATAAACTTTGCTATCTCAGGATCAGTAACCAAAACCTTTCAGTGCTTCTGAATAATATTGGGAAACATCACTGGTGTAGTTCAAAGGAATTTTTAACTTCATATCTTTATGGACTTTTATGGACTTTTGTTTCTTCCTGACGCAGAATTTGAGTCTCTTTTAGAGGTAACTTTTTTGTTCTTCATTATAAGAATAACTTGTTGATAGCAAAGTGGACGAATCAAATACATTAAAACAATGCAATCAATAAAACTGTAGCTACCATGAGCAATAATGTTTCTGCAGTGAGGCAAGCGCCACTGCAACCCCCCCCCCTCCAAATATATAAAGAGTCTCTATTACACCCCTCCTTACTTAAACATATTAACTCCTTAGTTACAAAACTACAGGGCAAACAGAAGCACCTGCAAGGGTGAAAAAATGGTTCTCACACCTGTGATCCCGCAGTGTAGCTATTTAATGGAAAAACATTCTAGCAGCTCTGTGTTCATGGAGTTGGAACTGTGTGACTATATTCAATTAGTTACCATTTCTTGAATGTAGGATTTTTCATCCAAATACCAGTCATCAGTAATCAAGTATTTACCACACAAATGCACTACAGCATTGCAACCAGTACTAGAGAGAGAAAAGGCAAATCAATCCAGTTACTCTAAACAGTCAGGAATAATTTACAAATTGCTGCAGCCCTGTAATAACAGCCAGGAAAATAAATTGAATTATGAAAGAGCAATGAGATAACGGGAATGTTTAAAGAACAGATACTCTGCAAGCAAATTAATATTGCCATTGTATATGCCTTCTATACCTGACTTTCTATTTCAAGCATTATAAAACTTCATTTCGTAATTTTTACCTTTTTTATTTATATGTGTGTGCTTATTTATTAATTTCTTTATTTGTATTTAACTTACGTCTATTGTTGCCTCTTGACTAAGCACCATTAAGATACTTTAGTTGTACATGCGTAACACTGATCTCTTTTATCACACTATTCTTTTTCAACATTCTTTATTTCCAAAAGTGTATATTTACAGACACATATTGCAAAACCCTGTCCTGATAAATTATCTTTATTGGTTACTTTATGTGCTCACAACAACTTCCCATAAAACACATATCTCAAAAACATCACCCTTGTGACTTTCATGATAGAACGATAACAGAAAAAAATAACTGAAAATGTTATGGTACACAGAAGAATCAAGTTGCCAACAATATAAGCTAAAAATCCATGTTAACAGAGTGCACTGTCTTTGCTAGCTTAACCTGTATAAATTACTCACAGGCTGGGAGTTACTAAAATATCATATCAACAGAAACTTAAGAAACTGTTAAACCAATTCCCTTTCAATGGTATTGCTTATCCTAGTATTAAAAAGCCATCTTATGTCCACAACTCTCTTGCAAAACACTTCAGAAGTAGCCCCCCCAGCAGATTTGAAACACTGCTGTGAAACATTCAGTACTCAATAAACAAGTGATGACATCTACAGCTGTTTAAAAGGTCTTTTGTCACAAAGAAAGAACAACTTCAGCTCCTAAGGCCAAATGAAATCACATCTTAACAAATAAATTGTCTTAGCTTGTCAGGAAGAACCACAGTTCATGTCTTGTTATTTCTGGAGTAAGGATAGCAACTGAAGTGCCATAACTTAAATGCAACGTAGTCTGGGACTCTCATATTAATTTTAAAATGCATATCTACTAGTGTTTTGTAAACACTCAAGTGCAGAATACAGAAAATGAAAAAGCCACTGCATTTCACTCATACACTCTTTTTTGCAATTTCAGTAAAACAGAAAATAGATTTCTTTTTACTACACACAGTTAACCATCTATAAGTATGCAGAGATGGGTAGAACCAGATAACATGTGGTAGCACAATAGACCATTTATTCAGTCATTTATTACAGGTTTGTACTCTGCATACTCATTAACAGTATAAAGTAACTGTACCATGCAACATGACATGAGGTTACAGTGACAGAAGCAAGTGCTGACGTAGGTCATTCAAAATCAATATACGAGTTTTCAAATGGCATATCTTTCTCACAGTGGCTGCAGCAATGACAGGTTTTTAACGTTCATTTTGACATCTACATCTAGACTTTATTCACAAAAAGACTCGCTGCTTATAAAAAGTATAATCCAATGCTACTGCCACCCATAAAAATTACCCAAAGTTATTAATCATGTCAAGGAAGATAAACGGTACTACAAATGAGCGAACCCGTTTTAGTCACAACTTTTGGCAAAGATACAAATACAGTAAATGTAGCTGAAAAATAAAACAGGTTTTTCTATGTACTGAAGATCAAAAAACCCATATCAGCCATATCCATTCACTCTTCTGGCCCTGGTGATCCCCAATGAGGGTCAGAGCTGCTCAGAGGAGGCCCTTATCAGCCATATCCATTCACTCTCCTGACCTTGGTGTTCCCCAATAAGGGTCAGAGCTGCCCAGAGGAGGCCCTTATCAGCCATATCCATTCACTCTCCTGGCCTTGGTGTTCCCCAATAAGGGTCAGAGCTGCCTAGAGGAGGCCCTTATCAGCCATATCCATTCACTCTCCTGGCCTTGGTGTTCCCCAATGAGGGTCAGAGCTGCCCAGAGTAGGCCCTTATCAGCAATATCCATTCACTCTCCTGGCCTTGGTGTTCCCCAATGAGGGCCAGAGCTGCCCAGAGGAGGCTCTGATCAGCCATATCCATTCACTCTCCTGGCCTTGGTTTTCCCCAATGAGGATCAGAGCTGCCCAGAGGAGGCCCTTATCAGCCATATACATTCACTCTCCTGACTTTGGTGTTCCCCAATGAGGGTCAGAGCTGCCCAGAGGAGACCCTTATCAGTCATATCCATTCACTCTCCTGGCCTTGGTGTTCCTCAATGATGGTCAGAGCTGCCCAGAGGAGGCCCTTATCAGCCATATCCATTCATTCTCCTGGCCTTAGTGTTCCCCAATGAGGGTGAGAGCTGCCCAGAGGAGGCCCTTATCAGCCATATCCATTCACTCTCCTGGCCTTGGTGTTCCCCAATGAGGGTGAGAACTGCCCAGAGGAGGCCCTTATCAGCCATATCCATTCACTCTCCTGGCCTTGGTTTTCTCCAATGAGGGTGAGAGCTGCCCAGAGGAGGCCCTTATCAGCCATATCCATTCAATCTCCTGGCCTTGGTGCTCCCCAATGAGGGGGAGAGCTTCCCAAAGGAGGCTCTTATCAGCCATATCCATTCAGTCTCCTGGCCTTGGTGTTCTCCAATGAGGGTGAGAGCTGCCCAGAGGAGGCCCTTATCAGCCATATCCATTCACTCTCCTGGCCTTGGTGTTCCCCAATGAGGGTCAAAGCTGCCCAGAGGAGGCCCTTATCAGCCATATCCACTCACTCTCCTGACCTTGGTGTTCCCCAATGAGGGTCAGAGCTACCCAGAGGAGGCCCTTATCAGCCATATCCATTCACTCTCCTGGCCTTGGTGTTCCCCAGTGAGGGTCAGAGGTGCCCAGAGGAGGCCCTTATCAGCCATATCCATTCACTCTCCTGGCCTTGGTGTTCCCCAATGAGGGTCAAAGCTGCCCAGAGGAGGCCCTTATCAGCCATATCCATTCACTCTCCTGACCTTGGTGTTCCCCACACACATACTTTACATGTATATTATACATATTTATACACACACACACACACACACACACACACACACACACACATATACACACACACACACACACACACACACACACACACATATATATATATATATATATATATATATATATAATATATATATATATATATATATATATATATACATGTGTATGCATATATCCATGTGTATGTAAAAATATATATATATCGTATATGCATCATTTCTATAGATTCAAATTTATATATAAAATCATGAATATACACTCGTAACGCCTGATCTGCAAGGGCATAGAATGCATTATCATGGAACTTATAAACAAAGACATTGGAAACCTTCAAACACTGGACCCCACCCAGTTTGGGTTTGTGAAGGGCCGATCTTGTCTCCTGAACCTGAATGACTTCTTCGAATCAGTCTCCAGAGCTATAGATGAGGGTAAAGCAATCCACACAGCCTATCTGGACCGCGCCAAGGCCTTCAACACCATCCCCCACTCTGGAATCATAGATAAACTTACTAAGCTGGGCATAAATCCCTACGTCACTCGATGGGTTGCCAACTGGCTTACTGACAGAACCCAGGCTGTAAAAGTAGCTGACTCCAAATCCAGCTCCAGACAAGTGACAAGTGGAGTACCTCAGGGTTCAGTCCTGGGACTGCTCTTGTGTGGCATCTACTTCTCTGAAGTACAGGCTAACACTAAGGGACTCTGGCTAACAAAGTTCGCAAATGACTGCAAACTGGGAGCCATTATTGAATCCCCAAATGATGTGGATATTCTACAAAAGGGCCTTACAGAAACAGATGCTTGGCGCCAGAGCCATGGGCTCAAGCTTAATGCCAAGAAATGTATAGTTGTCTCCTTTGGGAAAAACCATGTACCCATGAATTACCACATAGGTGGCAGTACACTAAACACCAAAAGTGTGATGAGAGACTTAGGGACACAGGTGGACAGTGGTCTCACCTTCGACAACCACATCGCCACAACAGTCAGGAAATCCTTCTATGTGGCACACCTCATTACTAAGGGCTTTTCATCCAGGAAAAAAGAAAGTCATTAGCTCACTGTACTCATCCCACATTAGACCCATTATAGAGTACAACACCCCATTTGGTATGTACCTCAAAAGACATTTGTATCAGCTGGAAAGGCTGCAGAAATACCTCACTAAAAGAATCACAGGCCGAAAGCAAATGCCCTATACTGACTGTCTAAAAAAACTCCAGCTATACTCTGTGGCATATCGTCTACTCAGAGGCGATCTCTGCTTAACATACAAGGCCATGTCAAACCCTGAGCTGTTGGACATGCTCCACTTAAAGAAATCCCAATCCCTCAGAGCCACACGTTCCAGGGATCTAAACCTTATCATCACAATGAACAAAACATGCTGGATGGACAGGTTCCTGACCCAGAGACTCCCCATACTCTGGAACAGACTGCCCATACATGTCAAGCAGAGCGCCTCCTTGACAGTCTTCAAAAGGAACCTTGACGATTGGATGGGAGATAGGAAATTCACCCTGGGGATAACGTCAGTCGCCCTGCTAGACAGGGGTCCAGGGAAGTAAATTTTGTGGGAAGAAATATCCAGGGAATTGTTATGGCTAGGCTTGTATAGGCCCTAGGGCAGATAGCCTAGTACCAGCCTATGAACCTATGAACATATAAATGCACACACATCACAAATCACTGACAGGTCAGGAAGTTGGGACTTCCCATTCACTGTGCGATATTATTTTATCTATCATTTATTAAGCCCAGCCAACCATTATAATTTATACTACTAACCCAGGTGCAATATTTTTTCTTCAACTGCTACTGCTATATGCTTGTTCACCCATAATGTGGTACATGGTTCATGTGCAAAACTATTACTTGAACTTTGCTGCTACATGCGTACTTTTAGTATCTTAACAAGTGTGTGCTTCTAGGAATACATGTAGCTATATAGTTAAGTGTAGAGTTGATTTATAAGACGGTGGTAGTATTATTATATGTTCATAGGTTCATAGGTTCATACTAGGCTATCTGCCCTAGGGCATTTATAAGCCTAGCCAGAGTGTGTTTGGCTTTCGCCACCCATTTTAAATTAATTTTGCTATGCCCTTTTTCGAGGTTAGTATACTGTGCCTCTGTCTAACAGTGAGCTGTCTAACAGTGACACAGAAGTGATACCGGGGTAAACCTACGATCTCCCATCCACTCATCAAGATTCCTCTTGAAGAGAGTCAATGAGAGACTCTGCCTAACCTGGACTGGGATTTTATTCCAGAGTGAAGGGAGCCTCTGGGTTATGAATCTGTCCCTCCGGCATGTCCTATTTATTTCAGTGCTGAGGTTCAAGACCCTCGAGCGCGTAGCTCGATGGTATTTGGATTTTCTGAGGTGCAGCATGTCCATTAATTCCGGGTTGGAAATGGCTTTATACATCAGGCACAGATCGCCTCTGAGCAGGCGGTATGCCACTGAGTAGAGCTGGAGTTTCTTTAACCGGGCAGCATATGGCATCTGTTTGAGCCCTTTGATCCTCTTGGTGAGGTACTTTTGGGGTCTTTCCAGTTACTGCAGGTGTCTGGTAAGGTACATCCCAAAAGGGGCATTGTACTCAATTATGGGCCTGATGAGGGATGAGTAAAGAGGCACGATGACCTCCCCTGATCTAGATGTGAATCCCTTCATGATTAGGTGGGCTATATAAAATGTTCTTCTAACCACTTTGGCCACGTGGTTGTCAAATGAGAGACTGCTATCAACTTGGGTCCCCAGGTCCCTAATTACTTCTTCTGTACTTAATGGATTACCACCTATGTGGTAATTTGTGGGCACTTTGTTTTGCCAAAGGGGATGACTATACACTTTTTGGCATTTAGCTTGAGGCCATGGCTCCGGCACCAGTTGTCTGTTTCTATGAAGCCCTTTTGGAGGATGCTTGTGTCGGCTGGAGAGTCGATTATGGCACCCAGTTTGCAGTCATCTGCGAACTTGGTCAGCCACAGTCCTTCCGTGTTGACCTGTACCTCCGAGAAATATATACCGAACAAGAGAGGTCCCAGGACTGAGCCTTGTGGGATGCCACTTGTAACTGGTTTGGAGTCTGACATGGCTCCAGCAATTCTAACCATGTGGGTTCTGTCCTTGAGCCAGTTTGCAACCCATCTAGTGACATAGAGGTTTATATTAAAGCTGGTGAGTTATCTATAATGCCCGAGTGGGGTATTGTATCGAAGGCTTTTGCGAGGTCCAGGTAGGCTGTGTGGACCACCTTCCCCTCCTCAATGGCCTTGGTGACTGTTTCAAAGAAATCAACCAGGTTTAAGAGGCAGGATCTGCCCTTAACAAAGCCGAACTGGGTAGGATCCAGTGTCTGTAGGTCCCCAATATCTTTATTTATGAGGTCCATGATGATCCTTTCCATAGCTTTGCAGACCAAGCTAGTCAGGCTTATGGGGCGATAGTTTCCAGGATCCGTTGAGGCACCACCTTTGTGGAGAGGGACCACTGTTGCTGTACGCCACTCTTTGGGTGCATATCCTGTAGTAAGGCTGAGATTGAACAGTAGTTTTATGTTTGGGTTTAGCTCTTCTTGGAGTTCATGTAGGACGCAGCCCGGGACACCGTCTGGTCCCATTGATGCTGTGTTTTTTGCTTTGGAGAGGGCGGCTCTTACCTGAGCATTTGAGATGTCAGGGGGGCAGAACTCTGCTGGGATAGATATTTGCCCTTTTGGTGCGGGGGGGGGAGTTTGCATTGATCCTGTCAGCTAGGATGTTGGCAATGTCTGTGGGTTCGGTGTATTTTTGGTCATTTTGGACTAATTCTGAGCATATCTGGGAATTCCCACCCAGGTTCCTAACATAACTAAAGAAAGCCTTGTGATTATCCTTAGTGTCCTGTGCAATCTTTCTCTCAAAGATGGCCTTAGACGATTTTATGAGTGCCCGTAGTTTTTTGCTAATACTGATCAGTGATGCCCTTCCCTTTTTGGGATTTTGCTCTATCATGTAGTAGCTTCCTCCTTCTATTGTATAGTTTGTTTATGGCTGGGGTCCACCAGACAGGACGTCTGCCTTTGCAGGATTGGGTCTTGGTTTTATTTGGGATTGCATGATCCATGCATTCCTGAAGGTGTTCATAGAATGTGTTTATAAAGGATTCTGCGGTCTGGGCCGTATTTTCCACAGGCCCGGGGGCTTTGAAGGATTCCACCTCAGTTTTGAAGAGTGTTAAATTTGCTTTAGAGAAGTTTTTCACTGTGGTTTTCTGGGTAGGGGATGGGGTCGGGATGTGAATATCCAGTGAGATTAGTTTATGGTCTGATCTTACCAGTGAGGGATACACTTCTGGTTTGGAGCATAGAGTCCCCAAGTTGGTGATAATCAGGTCCAGTATGTTTTCTTGTGGGAGTGGTAACAAGTTGTTCCACAGCATTTGAGTTTATAAATTCTAGGAACCTTTGGGCTAGGGTGTTGGAGCTAGAGTAATGCTCCCAGTCTATGTTTGGGTAGTTGAAGTCGCCCAATATAATGGTGTTTGGAGAGACCTTCATATTTTCCAGTGTTCTCAGGAAGGCCGAGTGGGTTCCTGGGTTTGGGAGGGTGGTCTGTAGCAGGCTATAAACTGGAAGGCAGTTTTACCCACTGTTAGTTGCACATGGATAGTCTCTGATGCTTCGTGCTGTGCCACCAACCTGGAGGTGTGGGTATCTTTGACGAATATTGATACTCCCCCTCCTTTTGTGGGTCGGTCCAAGTTTTGGGGCCGAAAAGCATGGTATGAGGTATAACCTGGTAGTGCTGGGGTGCTCTCGGAAGCCTTGAACCAGGTTTCTGTTACTGCACAGATATCAATGTTCTCCGTGCTAAGGAGAGTTTTGAGTGCGTGCATCTTGAGGTTTAGACTTCTGGCGTTGAGTAGCATTACTTTTAGATTCTTATCCCTTGTGATACCTATGGAGGTGGGTTTGCCTTTTGAGCCTTGCCTAAAAAAGGCACTATGGGGGTAGCAAGAGCCTTTGCCAATATCCGAAAACCCAGGGGTGACAGGTACAAGCCGTCCCTAGCGAAGCATCGTGGCTTGTCGAGCATGTCATCCCAGGCTGACAGGCATTGGATCCCCTTTGAATGACACCAATACTTAAGCCAATTGTTGAAATTGATCATCTTGTCTTCATATTGTGGCATCATTCTTGGTGAGGGTAAGATGCTACTCAAGGTCAGGGTCATACCGGCCTGGGCTACATGCTCAGAGAGCTCCTCTATGTCTCTTTTCATGTAGTCCAGGGAGGTACGTCTCAGGTCATTCACACCAGCATGGACAATGACTGAGTCATATTTGTACTTGCCTTGGAGTGACCTGAGTGCTTGTGTTATGTGGTGGATCCTAGTGCCCGAAAGGCAGCTCACCGTGACCTTCTCTTTGTTCAGCCTGGTGAGCGGGACGTCAGTGTGCCTGACGATAGAGTCACCTATTACAAGTGTATCAGGTGTGTTGTTTAGCCTTAAAGGCTGTGACTGTTCGGCACACTGGCTTTGTGAGCTATGTGTTGCATGTGTTTTGTTTTGGGGTAGCGGTTGCTTGGGTGTCTGCTTTGGAGGTCTCTGCTGCTTAGGCAGATTTTTATTTAGAGACTCCGAGTATGTTTTTGTGTGTTTATGTGTTTGGTTTGCTGTCGTGGTAGGTCTATGAGAGACTGGAATTGTAGTGAGTGTGGTTTCCTTCTCCTCCTGACTGGTTACGCCAGTACTGAGTTGAGAGAGCTTAGCCTCCAGTTTGGCTATATGGTTGCATCTCTCACATGTGTTGGAATTTTTTGGGAGGAGGAGGAGAGGGTTGTCTGTGTACATGAGGCAGTTGTAACATTCCCAGATTCACCAGCTGGACCAGAGAGGAGATTGACAACTGACCTTTGGACATGCTAGAATAGTATTGGGAATTCCTTTATAATTGCAAAAAAGGGCCAATGGGGAACAAGGTACTCAAGGGGAGTTTGTGAGGGTGTAGTGATTTTCATTTTTTAGTGCTGACTTAGTGTGCAAGTGCCAGGTAACTTAAATGCAATGTGTTACAGGTAACTTAAATGCAAAAATGACAAACAGTAACTTTCTTTCAAGTGAAACAGGGAAATAAATACAGTAAGCAATGCAGATATCACTAGGGAACCACAGAAGCGCTGAAAAGCCGCGTTTTAGGTGAAATTAGTGTTTCAGGGAAAAGGAAAAACAAACAACAAGCATACAAACAAAGCTAGATTCAGCAGGCGTGGCTCTAGTCTATGCTACAGCAAGCAAGGTGCACCAATTTCAGTAAGAAACAGTTCAAATATGCAGGCACTATAAGCCTTTAACCAGAAATTCCCAGCTCAAAAGGGCAGAGTCCAGCCTCTCCTCCCATAAGAGTGCAGACCATGAACCTTCTTAATGTAAAATAACTGGCCTGAAGCCCAAGTGCTTAAACCAGAACTAATACACTTTTAGAATAACAGACACTGAGCCCTCAATCAGCAGTTCCCAACTTAGAAGGATGTAAGCTACCTGTCCTGCCACCACAGTGCAGGCCACAAACCTTCCTAATGTAAAACCGCTGGTCTGAAGCCCAAGTGCTTAATCCAAAAGACTTATTATGAGTTACACCAAGCAGTAATAAATACAATTGAGTACTTTTAAGATGACACAAAAGCAAAATAAAGTAGGAAGAAACACAAATTATGTTCTTCTACGTATGTAATTTCTTTTTTGTCTGAGATGATTGCATAAAATTTCATTTAATCTATACCTGGGTAGATTTAAATGACAAGAAAGTATATAAAGTTACTTTTGACTTTGACATACTTGTATATACGTACATATATATATATATATATATATATATATTTATATATATATATATATATATATATATATATACACACACACACACACACACACACACACACACACACACACACACATCAACCCCCATTTTCCCATTTTCTACATAGAGATGGAGTGTCGCTTCAACTGTTGTCACCTCTCAGTTCAATGCCACCTTTCTACCTTCTTTCACAGTCATGCCTGACTGTCACGGATCTTACCTCACACAATATATCTCTTTGATGGATATCCTTGTTTCCTCTTGCCTTCCTCCTGACTATCCCAAATCTATTTCACCAAATCATCTTCTGCTTTCCTGCACATGGGCATGAACCACCACAATCTGTTCTCTTTGATGTTTTCTGCAATTGCAGCTATTCTGGCTTCTGCTCTTATGTCATTTCTTTGTCTGTCACCCAGTGTGCATCCTACCACCCATCTCAGGCTGTTCTTCTCTATCACCTCTAGCTTCCTCCACTGCTCTACCTTTACTGCCCAGGTTTCTGTATGGTACAATGGTAGGCTGCACCACTATATTGTACACCTTACGTTTCAGCTTCTTTGGCATTCTTCTGTCATACACAACCCCTGGCTCTCTGTGCCAGTTGGCTGCAGCCCCTCTGATTCTAGCTTTGACTTCCTCATTCAAACTTCGATTATCCTCAACCTCCCTTCCCAGATACTAGAAGTTGTTATCCTGTTCCACCATTTTTCCTTCTATCTCAACTCTCAGCTTCTCTTGATTTACCCCATTTGCTGCTATGACTACTATCTTGTCTGTACTCTGTTTTCTCCTATAACGGAGGGCTGAAGAATAGAATGTATGGACAGAGGTGCATTGTTAGCAAAGATAAATTCTTAGTATGTGTCACATCAAAGTGCTAAGACGAACTGTAAGTTAACTGCTATTTTCTAAAAGAACAGTCTCAAAGATTTGTTGCATGTTTGGTAATAGATACGGCAACATGAAATTTTCTATGACTAGTGGCATTTAATTACTGAGGTGTACAAAAAAGCCAGACAATACATCGGTTTTCTATATATTTTACTGGTGTCTCCACTGAGCAGCTGCGTCACCTCAATCATCACTTAACTAGTAACACTGCAAAACAATGTGAACGGAATTCATTGATTTATTCTCTGAGCTCAGAAGAGCTGCTGAGAGGGTGCCCAGAGGGAAAGAAGAGTGGACTGGGATTCAAAGGCAGGAACAAATGGGCTGTAGGGCTCTGGCCTGGCCTAGGAATGACCGGCTCCCATTCACCCTGAAAAGCAGTATTCATACTCAGAGACAATACTCTGGACTACAGAGGTTACATGGTTATTTGACCCCCCCCCCCAAAAAAAAAAAAAATTACAGTGGCACATAAGAGACTATTTTCTTTGTAACACCTTTTTTATTCATTTACGGTCTTCCCAATTAATAGTGCTACAGAATCTGAACATTGTCCACTGACTCTTGCAACTGAAATCTGTTATTTTTAATGCTGAGGAATATACTGACAAAATTAACCATGTGGTCCAAAAATTCAAAGACTTATTTCAATGTGAGATTAAAAGGGTAGAAAATTCAATGCACTGATGCCCTTGACAGATTTACAAAAGGACTGACCCTAACTAGCTAAGCTCTGAATAATGAAACCATGTGCAAAATTTGTTTCCTTTATGAAAAACAAGAAAAGACAGCATACTCAGACATCAACAAACAAATGCATTATGCTAACTACATAATGCATTATTTATCAAATGTTTTTCTAGGCAAATCAGGATAAAATATCTGTAGCATCCCTCATGTTTTTAACAGTTGTGTTTCACTGTACATGCAACAAAATACAACACAATACACATTCATGAATATTTTAATAACTTCCATTTTAAATTCAGTAAATACAGCTGATGTACATCTGATGCATTCAGTCAAATCAAGCACTAACCAATCTCTTGCAAGCCATACTTTGATCTGGACAGAGATCCGGCCAGAAATGACAAAAAAAAAAATATATATATATATATATATATATATATATATATATATATATACATGTAAAAATGTTTAACACTTGCTTAGTTTACTTCACTGTGTGGTAACTTAAATAAAGCATGATATGTCAAAAGATAGTAGGTAACCACAGCGTGAGGCTTTAGTAAGGTGTACAAACTAATGCTTACTAATCATCATCTTCTTTCGGCTGTTCCCGTTAGGGGTCGCCACAGCGGATCATCAGTTTCCATTTCTTCCTGTCCTCTGCATCATGCTCTTTCACACCAACCGCCTGCATGTCCTCTCTCACCACATCCATAAACCTTATCTTAGGCCTTCCTCTTTTCCTCTTACCTGGCAGCTCCATCCTTAGCATCCTTTTCCCAATATACCCAGCATCCCTCCTCAGCACATGTCCAAACCAACGCAATCTCGCCTCTCTTGCTTTGTCTCCAAACTGTCCAACCTGAGCTGACCCTCTAATATACTGATTCCTAATCCTGACCATCCTAGTCACACCCAGTGCAAATCTTAACATCTTTAACTCTGCCACATCCAGCTCTGACTCCTGCCTTTCGTCAATGCTACCATCTCCAACCCATATAACATAGCTGGTCTCACTACCCTCTTGTAGACTTTCCCTTTCACTCTTACTGGTACCCGTCTGTCACAAATCACTCCTGACACTCTTCTCTACCCATTCCACCCTGCCTGTACTCTCTTCTTCACCTCTCTTCCACACTCACCATTACTCTGAACTGTTGATCCCAAGTACTTAAACTCATCCACCTTTACCAACTCTACTCCCTGCATCCTCACCATTCCTCTACCCTCCCTCTCATTTACACACATATATTCTGTTTTAGCCCTGCTGACCTTCATTCCTCTCCTCTCTAAAGCATATGTCCACCTCTCCAGGGTCTCCTCAATCTGGTCCCTACTCTCACTACATATCACAATGTCATCTGCAAACATCATAGTCCACGGGGCCTCCTGTCTAATCTCATCTGTCAACCTGTCCATCACCACTGCAAATAAGAAAGGGCTCAGAGCTGATCCTTGATGTAATCCCACCTCCACCTTAAACGTATCTGTCACTCCCACCGCAGTCCTCACCAATGTCGCACTACCCTTGTACATATCCTGTACCACTCTTACATACTTCTCTGCCACTCCCGACTTCCTCATACAATACCACAACTCCTCTCTAGGCACCCTGTCATATGCTTTCTCTAAGTCCACAAAGACACAATGCAACTCCTTCTGACCTTCTCTGTATTTCTCCAACAACACTCTCAGAGCAAATATTGCATCTGTAGTGCTCTTTCCTGGCATGAAACCATACTGCTGATCACTAATCATCACCTCCCTTCTTAACCTAGCTTCCACTACTCTTTCCCATAACTTCAAGATGTGACTGATCAATTTTATCCCTCTGTAGTTACTGCAGCTCTGCACATCACCCTTATTCTTAAAGATAGGTACCAAAACACTTTTTCTCCACTCCTCAGGCATCCTCTGACTTTCCAAAATTTCATTAAACAATCTGGTTAAAAATTCCACTGCCATTTCTTCTAAGCACCTCCATGCTTCCGCTGGTATGTCATCTGGGCCAACAGCCTTTCCATTCTTCATCCTCTTCATAGCTGTCCTTACTTCCTCCTTGCTAATCTGCTTCACTTCCTGATTCACTATCCCCACATCATCCAGCCTTCTCTCTCTCTCATTCTCTTCATTCATCAGCCCTTCAGAGTTCTCTTTCCATTTACTCAACACACTCTCCTCACTTGTGAGTACGTTTCCCTCACTGTCCTTTATCACCCTAACCTGCTGCCCATCTTTCCCAGCTCCGTCCCTCTGTCTAGCCAATTGGTACAGGTCCTCTTCTCCCTCTTTAGTGTCCAATCT
The DNA here is from genome assembly GCF_019279795.1 of Protopterus annectens. Lineage (NCBI taxonomy): Eukaryota > Metazoa > Chordata > Ceratodontiformes > Protopteridae > Protopterus > Protopterus annectens. Next base: position 643,461,408 of record NC_056736.1, read on the forward strand.
CTCATACAACTCTCTATATGCCTTATCCTTAGCGCCACCTCTCTCTTTGCCATGCGCCTCATCTCCTTATACTCATGTCTACTTTCTTCATCTCTTTGACAATCCCACTTCTTCTTTGCCAGCCTCTTCCTCTGTATACTCTCCTGTACTTCCTCATTCCACCACCATGTCTCCTTGTCCTCTTTCCTATGTCCAGATGTCACACCAAGCACCTTCCTAGCAGTCACCCTTACTAGCTCTGCTGTAGTTACCCAGCTATTTGGTAAATCTTCATTGCCTCCCAATGCCTGTCTTAACTCTTCCCTGAACTCCACCTCACAATCACCCTTTTTTAACTTCCACCATTTAATGCTTAGCACTGCTTTCACACTCCTCCTCCGCTTCTTGATCACCAACATCATCCAACAGACCACCATTCTATGCTGCTTAACTACACTTTCCCCAGTTACCACTTTACAGTCTCCAATCTCCTTCAGACTGGCCCTCCTACATAGGATATAATCCACCTGTGTGCATCTTCCTCCACTCTTGTACGTCACCCTATGCTCCTCCCTCTTCTTAAAATACGTATTCACCACAGCCATGTCCATCCTTTTCGCAAAATCCACAATCATCTGACCTTTTGCATTCCTCTCCTTAACACCATACCTACCCATCACTTTCTCATCCCCTCTGTTCACTTCACCAACATGCCCATTGAAGTCCGCTCCAAACACTAGTCTCTCACCCTTGGGTACACTCACCACCACTTCATCCAACTCACTCCAAAATTTTTCTTTCTCATCCAACGCACACCCAACTTGTGGAGCATATGCACTAACAACATTCATCATTACACCATCAATTTCAAGCTTCATACACATCACTCTATCAGACACTCTCTTCACCTCCAAAACACTCTTGGCATACTGTTCCGTTAGGATAACCCCTACCTCATTTCTTCTGCCATCCACACCATGATAGAACAATTTGAAGCCACCTCCTATACACTTGGCCTTACTTCCCTTCCATCTGGTCTCTTGCACACACAATATATCAACCTTCCTTTGCTCCATCATATCAGCTAGCTCTCTCCCTATACCAGTCATACTGCCAACATTCAAAGTTCCTACCCTCAGTACTAGACTCTTAGCCTTCCTCCTCTATCCTGCCTTCGGGCATGCCTTCCCCCTCCTCTTCTTCTTCGGCCAACAGTAGCCCAATTTCCACCAGCACCCTGTTGGCTAACAGCACTGGTGGCGGCCGTTGTTAACCCGGCCTCTAATGTGAATCTCAGAGGATCAGCTTGGAGAAATATTGATTCACATGGTTTTCGGATAAAGTGACAAGCTATCCTGTCATCTTCAGAGTCTAGTTTCAGGCATTTGACCATTATGAAGGACCTGGTTATAAGTAGCACTTATAAGTCAGGCACATACCTTGTTAGTAACCACTACCTCAGCCATATATTGTACTAATAACAGTCATAGAGTCACCACTAGTGATGCCAAATTTACCCATCACTGGCACCATTTACCTGTGATGGTGAAGCCCATGTGAGTAAATGTCGCCTGCAATGGAAAAATCAGTTATCAGCAACAGTGTGTGTGTGTGTGTGTGTGTGTGTGTGTGTGTGTGTGTGTGTGTGTGTGTGTGTGTGTTGTTGGAGTTGGTGGGATAACTGGTATTACTCAATGGATTTGTTTGAAGGGAAACATTGCTTAATTGTTTTAACAAGTCTCCTAGATATGTGTATACATGGGTCTACCTTGACCCATTGAAATTAGAGTTTACCGAAACTGAAATAAGCTATCCCACTTCAGTGAACGTGCGTTTTCATTTAAACCCACTTTCACGAAATTTAGTAGTTGTTATAGATCATGGTACAGTGAGGATAAGGGAATATTCCCTATTCCCAACTGTAGTGCGATCTTGGAGTTAGTATATACAAGTAGTGGAGGTGTCGGGGGTGCAGGTGGGCTTGTTCCCCTGCATAAATGTGTTTGTTTTATTTATTTTTTATGTGTGTGTGTGTGTGTGTTTTTGTTTTTGTTCAGTGTACTGAGTTTTGCGAAAGTGCATTTTCATTTAAACACACTTTCACTGAAGGGGGGTCACTTATTTCAGTTTCTGTACACTAATTTTGATGGGTTGAAGTAGGTCATATACATATATATATATATATATATATATATATATATATATATATATATACACACACACACACACACACACACGCGTGTATGTAACACACACGCATATATACATAATTATTGTTCTTGGTGGTTCTATGTTAGAAACTTGACTAGTCAAAATGTTGAGGTTCATAATTTCAAACCCACATTATCAAAATCACTCAGCACTGAAGCGTCAAAGAAGTCAAACACTGGAACATCTCACAGTTCTAATGGATGGTTTTGCAAAATAATTGTACAGCTGGGATTAGGGTTTTGCCCATTCTCACTTGCAGTGCAATCTTAGAGTTGGTATAAACAAGTAGCAGGGGATTAGAGAGCACAGCCCCTCACATGTGGGGTGCAGGAGGGCCCCCTGTGTAAATGTTAGCCTTCTTTGGCACCTCAATGTTGTGTCATTATGATGATGTGGGATCAGTGTTATAAACATCAAGAGTTTGGCTAGTCGATGTTCTAACATACATCCATTCTTAGACTGTATGTCTTGTTATGCTGAAAGGTTTCAGAAGAACTACGTGATTAGAGCATTTATGCATTTCTAGAAAACTGATCAACCGTACCACCAGCTAGATCCATGAAAAGGATGGTGATTCTGTTTCTTAAGGTGATTTATACTTGCAATATAGCCTGAAGGGAGATTTGTGGTTTAGCTACACATTTCAACTTTTGTAGTACTGCCCTGAAACTTTTATATGAAAGTTTTTTATTTTATTTTCTTTTCCATGAGTTTGGTACCCATCTCTTAATGATGGCAGCTATAGTCTGAAATTCTTAGTCAACTGAGTGAATGTTTTTGTGTTATTAATTACAGTCTGTTCAGACAATCAAAAAGTAGTATGATCTGAATGTCTGAATATGTATACTACAGACATAGCAAGACGTTCTTCATATTGATGACTGCTGTAGGGGTCTATATTACATCAATGAATGCTTAAATGTTCGAATCTCTAAAGGTCGACCTTAAACAGTTAAATGTTCGAAGATGTTTAAAAATTAAAAAAAAAAAAAAAAAAAAAACAAAGGGTGTAAGCAGGGGGCCCTCCCCTACACCCCCCACTACTAGCACTGTAGGGCACTGATGTGCGATCTCGTAGTTGGTATATTTAAGTAGCAGGGGGTGTGGGGGGTGCAGGGGGGCTTGCCCCCTGCTAAAACCGTTTCCTCTTACTTTTTTTTTTTAATTTTAATTTTAGTTTATTACATATTCGAACATTTAAATGTTCGCTCTCTAAAGGTTGACCTTTAGAGATGCAAACATTTAAGCGTTAGTTTATGTAATACAGACCCTGCTGTAGTACTCTTAGCTATATGGGTATCCTGCCAAAGTATAACGGCTGTTATAGCCTTGGCAAGTGACTACAGCAGTCATCATTCGAGCATCAATTATAACAGCAAATTCAACTTACACAACTATACTTTGTGGGCATTACATCTGAGCACCAGAGACTCCTGAACAAGTTCTGGTTATGATTATCCAAAGTGAAGGGAATGATGGCAGAAAAGAAACAGCACAGCCATCTTTATTTGCCACCTGAAGATGGCAGGTGGCCAAATCATTTCAAGCTCTCAATACTTAGCAGCTACATTATAGAATATTTCCTTTCATTAAAACACTGCATTTTGGACAATCTTGTACCCTGCCACATTAGAAGACTTCAAGGCACAGAGAATATCTGACTGCCTGGAAGCACAACAACAGAAAAGAGAGCAGAACCTTACATCCATGGAAGTGTGTAGAATAATCCAGAGCAGCATCATATAAACAGCAAGGAGATGTATCCTGCAGAGGGTAACATCTGGACACCTGTAGGTATACCTACATACTGTTACATAAGTAAAGAAGGCAGTGATGTTCCATGGTATGAAGACTAGCTTACTAGTTAGTGAAGAACTGGCTACAATAGGATCACTACTGGAGATAAAAGCTACACATAGTAACAGCACATCTCCAGGTACTGCTTAGGGATACTAGAGCTATTTCCTGACACACTCTAGCATATGTAATTCACAGTCAGATGTAGCTGAATTTATGCTTTGCTAATGGTAAGGATAAAATGTGCTGTGCTGTTATACAGGACATCATGACAGGAAGTGAGGAGGAATTGCATTCTGTAAATTAATTTCTGTGTGGAGAAAGCTGCGTGAGCCAACTTTAGTTCTTTTAGCATGGAATATGGTGACCTTGGCCTTGATTATATTCAGCTAGGGAAGTGTGATTTGCGACCGTATTTGGTCCCCACCTCCCCTGCCCAAGTCTGACTACCTCCTTGGGACTTGCCTGATGGCTACTCTACCTATTTCTTCCATCAGTGGCACCAGCCAGACATTGTCCAGCAAGAAGACTGTGCTAGGGACCAATCATTTCTGTCCAGGGAGACTAATCTGTCCATTTGTTCCCCCTCTGGTAAGAGTCATCTGGTAGAAAGAAGGCGGCTTGCAGAGTCATAACTGCTGTACGTTCAGAAGGAAGAGGCATGCATGATCTTATGTATACTTCCTCTTTTCACTAGTTTTGTGAAGAAGAGCTCTGTGCTGGCATTACAATCGAATCCAACGACTACAAGCAGGTGATGCACCCACTAGCAAATGTTACCAATAGCATGGGTCTTACTTATCTTCCTTCCCCTATAAATAAGTAGTTGTTAGTCACTCAAGTGCATTCCCCTCCCCCAAATCCCTCCAGCATCTGTGCCTCTAACTCAACATGTGTCATCCAGGTCATTGTCAGGGCTTTATTTCTCTATGCCACAGTTGCGGCGCCACTCCGTTTGTTTTTGCGCACATTTTCAGCTGAGTGGAATACTGTTGGGATAGTTTCTACCATTGCATTCTTCAGATTTGATCAGTTTTCCAACTGTAATGCAGAATGCTAGCAGGGATGAAGATGTAAGATGGGAGAGGAGAAAAATAAACTTTAATTTAGCCTTGTCCATTTTACATGCATAATAGGCACAGCAATGTGTCAAATCAAAAAATCTAAGCATTTTGCACAGATACTCATAACCAGTATGTCCTCTTCTTTTCCTTTTTTACCACAGAACAGGTACTTTAGAAACACAGGGTCACTTTACCCCCACCACCACCACCACTCACTACAAAGATCTTTTTTGATTGATTTTTATTTCCACGTTTGTAAGACAAAGATGTTAAACCAGCTTTAAATACCATTACTCAACTGTTACAGAAAGTAATCATAGGCATGTTGGATATCTTACCTAAATCCAATGCAAAGGGATGCATTTGACTACAATGTCAGACTACATGGCAAGGACCACGGGAGTTAGTTACACAGGACCAGCAAGTTGTTACTGCAAAATTAATTCAGGAGATCAAATCTGCACTTTAAAGGCAATCCAGGCAATTAAAGTGTCCTGAAACTTATGTCAGAAGTTTCTCCTACAAAGACTTTTAAAATGTTACCGCTTGGCTAAATTTGGAACTGGCAGTTCCTGGCAATGCTGCTATTCCAATCTGTTCTTAAAACAACCACAATTTTGCAGTTAGAGCATATTTTGTACCAGCTTCTACATTCTGTGTTTAAGACCACTTGCTCACTACAGCCTTTAATCACTAAATCCAGCGGTTATAGTGTCTTACAGACCGAGGGAGATGCAAACAAAGTCTTAAAATACCTGGATATGCAAGCAGAAACTAGACAAACGTGGAAGACAGATATACATTTCCATTAGTAGTAGGAGCAATGAAATTAGTAAACAAATATTTTATATTAGTATTTAAATATGCTACTAATATATGTAACACTGTATGAACTGCAGAAGGAGACAATTCAGAGCTCATTGGGGGTGCTAAGAAGAGCATTCTTGGCTAATATCAAAGACTAAAGCAGAACTGATCCCATGAACTTTAATTATGTCTGTTCCTGTGAAGGGATAAAAAATGCATTGGAGAAAGTAATCCAAAAGACACCAGCCTTTACAGGAAGTCCATTCCATAAAAACAAGTTGTTTTACAGAATTAGTGTGTTTTAATATTTATTTATTAATGGAATTTTACAACACATACTAAGACACAGAATCCTGATGAGCAATTCTAAAGCCAATACTTATTTCATAGGTTCATAGGTTCATAGGTTGGTACTAGGCTATCAGCCCTAGGGCCTATACAAGCCTAGCCATAACAATTCCCTGGCTATTTCTTCCCACATTATTTACTATTTGAAAAATGTAGTCACAAAATGTCTGGATATTGGGGAACCTCACTTAAAAAACATCAAATCCTATCATATCTTGGAAGACACAATGCTGACAAAATAATCCTACAACAAAATAAAACAAACTCCACAAAGGTCTTAAATTAAGAAGATAGTGGGCAAGAAAAGAGTGGCATCTGGTACCACAACGAAAACTAGAGGCATGTCTATACATACTAGGGCAAATAACAAGCATTCAGAAAAGCAGCACTTAGCTTGTTATATAAATAACCAACCATTACTCTACTAATAAACTTAGGCAGAATAAAAGGCAGACTAGTAGTTAGGCATTATGCAATCTGTTTTACAATTTTGGAATAGTTATCTTCCAAATAAAAATTCTGCAAAACAATTACACTTCATACATCTGTTATGAATAACAACAGAATTAACCAGTAGCAGAATAGACTTCTGGGCATCTTACATCCAAGAATGATCTGAACTTATTTTAGAAATAAAAGAAGAGACTGGCCCAGAGATATACTAGCTATACTAGATATACTAGCTGGATTATGGACGTAGGCTCGGTCACTAAGATATTAACGTCAATGAAGCACTGTATCACAAAAGGGCCTCTAGACAGGACTTGCCATTGGTCTTATTTCCATTTCACTAGTTCACTCTTTCTGCACTGATATTTCTTAGAAAATGATTTTTATTAAGGAAAGTGACAGTCAGGAGATAAATGTGAATTCCAATAATGCTAACATAACAAGCAAGCTAGCAGAAGCATTAGCTTATATTTCTTAACAGAAATGATTTTCTAACAATATATGTCTTTAGGATATTTACTATTTAGTGTTAATGTAGCTAGGTACTGGAAGAAGCACATTTATTTAAATATTATCCTGCATATTTCTGTAAAAGACAGAGTACTCTTCTCAGCATACATGTTTATGTACGTAGTTTTCTTTACTGGGTGGTGCATTTATCCCAACAAACCTGATTCAGGCCTTGCCTGGTGGTTTAAAACCAGTAGTAAATCATTACACTATTAGTACACATAAAATATAATTTACAGTGCAATCAATGTACAGTGAGGAATTTAGCAAACTCTATTTACAGTAAAGACTTAATATCATTCAGTATTTGAGTATATCCAAGTCTAGAAAAGGCAAGTGAGTTTCAAACTTGCGTCTGTAGTGCAGCATCAGATTACATTTTATACATCCTGTATATGTACAAATAATGAGAATGAAATGATAATAAAACAACAGAAATGGGGAGGTTCAAGATGGCTGCCGAGTATTAAACACATACTTTCTGCTGCTCCTGTTCCAGCTAAGTTTAGGTACTTAGGTACATAGGTTTAGGTACAGGAGTATGGTACTTGTTACAATAACTGCTTGTCTATAAATCAAAATTTGTTGTTAACTGTTTGTATTAATTTAGAATGTACTTTACTTTCTATTTCTTGGTTAGATGTACCTTACAAGTTCCTTATCTTGTATTTATTTTCATTTCTTTTTTGTAAAGGTTTTAAAACTAATAAAATATTTTTGGAAAAAATAAATAAATAAATAAATAAAACAGAAAAGAGGGAATATATTTAAATGAGAGAATTGTCATTGAAAAGCAGCTAAGAGGAAGACTGTAGAAAAAAGAAACGCATAAAACCGACATGACAATATTTTAAATTCTAGTAACTGAATTAATGCAACGGCAACAGATGCATTCTGCCTTGACCAGTTGATGTTTTATAACAGCAGCACACAACAGACAAAAGGAATGACTTCCTTTTACAGGTGGTGATTCAAAGAGTTTAGGGATGACAGGGGAAGCTATGACTGGTACACTGCAGTTTATTTCCTGCAAAGTCCAAAGTTGGATGATCTGGTGGCAAGAAGGCAAAAGGATCCAGGCTTTTATAGTTTAAATCCAAGCAACTCTAGAAGGGGTTCAGCTCTTGGCTTCACTATTAGCCATCTTGCTTTTCTGAGATAATGCCTTCTCTTGGGAGAAACATTTTCTGAAATCTACAAATCTCGATGGAAAGAAGTGGCTTGAAAAATAGGGAAGTTATTACCAGACGCATTGCTGACTACTGTACTCAATCTGGACAAGGAACATGCTATGCGCAACTGCGGTTCTTTCTTCAGGTGAGAGATTTTTTCGAGAATAGAAGAAGAATTTGTTTATTTTAGTTCCCGACATATTTATATGGTACTGGAAACTTAACTGAGGGTCTAGCCAGATACCTACTTAGAAAATGTCAATCGCTTTAACTGGTCCTTAGTTGCTGAGAAAAATCTATCGTTTTTTTGGGACCTTTATTAATTTTTGATGTGTCACAAAAAATATGCCTATTGTTTTCTTCATGTGAAGTTCAAGCTTAATTTTTGTAGCCAAGCATACAAGCAGTCCAAATAATGTCTTACGTATTTCTTGATTCTGTTGGATGAGGTGAGGAAGTGGATAAGTTAATGGCCATGTCATCTGCATAAACGGTGACTGGCAGGTGAAGAAGGTCAGCAGAGAGTCTATAAATAAAGACTGAGATCAGTAATGAAGATCCATGTTTCCTAAAGCTATGCAGACGCACATTAGGAAATACCTTACAAGATAATTAGTATACAACCAAGAAACTGTAAGTAACCTCAATAATAAAACTAAAGAAATGAACAACAATTGCATGAAGGAAACTAATGATGATGATGCAGTTGTTTTACATCACCATTGTTATCATCAACCCCCTTTGTCCCATTTTTTCTACATGGGGTCAGAGTGCCGTGTTAACTGTCACCATCTCTCTCAATTCGATGCCACACTCGTGACTAACTGTTGTAGATCTTCTCTCACACAATCCATCCACCTCTTTGCTGGACGTCCTTGTTTCCTCTTACCTTCTTCTTGTCTGTCCCAAATCTTCACCAGATTGCCTTCTGCTTTTTCTGCATGTGCCCAAACCACTGTAATCTGTTCTCTTTGCTCTTTTCTGCAATTTGTGCTACGTTGGCTTCTGTTTTTATGTCCTCATTTCTGTGTCAGTCTCACAGTGTGCATCCTACCACCCTTCTCAAGCACTTCATTTCCATCACCTCTAGCCTCTTCATCTGTTCTGCCTTTACTGCCCAGATGTCTATACCATACAGTAGTACTGGTCACACTACTGTCTTGTACACCTTACTTTTCAGCCTCTTTGGCATTCTTCTGTCATACACTATACTTTACAGTCTATGCCAGTTGGCTGTAACCCTTCTGATTCTAGCTTTCACCTCTTCATTCGGACTTCTCTTCTCCTCACCCACCCCTCCCAGATACTTGAAGCTATTTACCTGTTCCACTATCTTCCCTTCTATCTCAATTTGCAGCTTCTTCTGATTTCCCCAATTTGCTGACATTACCACTGTCTTATCTGTGCTTCGTTTCATCCCATGTAGCTTCAGTTTTCCATTCTATTCCTCTATCCTTTGCTGAAGTTCTTGCTCAGAGTCTGCCTGCAATGCCACATCATCTGCATACATTAACTCTGTTGATGTGTGCCTCCCCACCTGTTCACTAATGTAGTCCATCACCAGTATGAACAGTGGTGGCCTCACAGCTGAACGCTGGTGCACACCCACTCCCACTGGGAACACCTCTGTGAGACTGAACACTCTTCGTACTTGAGTTACTGGGTCCTAATAGCCGTTTTAAATGAAACCAGTTAACTAGAAAAATATTAAAAAAAAAAAAAGATATAATAATATGTCCCTGTATTGATTCTCAGCACACTAGTTTTTGCCAATGTATGAATTAAACACATGCATACAGAGAGACAGACACAGATACACACATACATGCAAGTTCTTTAATACAAACATGCACGTTTGTGTAATTTCAAACATAAAATTAAGCCTGTCTGCCAAACTTATTCATGTGTGCTAACTCCACCCCTACCATTACCCCCCCAAACCTAGACATTAAGGTATTAAACACTTTTCCCTAACAGTACCAATGCACACAGACAAATTATATTTGATTTTTTTTAATCTTTTAATCTTTTACCAATTAGAAAATAAAGTGTTTTCTTTTTTCATTCCATTTTTTTCCAATGTTATAGGTTTTCCACTGTTGGCCTGAAGACTTGACCAACAGATGTCAAATAGTTGAGGGCCCGACAATGCTCCCCAAAGTACACCACTGACAACCTTTTTGTTTTCAGAATTATTACTTTGACTTTAACCACATGGGATTTATCAGACAACTAGCTATCTATCCATCACACAACAAAGATTTATACCTAGATTTACAAGTCTGGTCCAGATATGCTATATCTACTGTGTTAACTACTATCTAAATGAATGAGGTTAAAGAACCTGGAGTTTTCTTTGACAAGGCTGAACTGAGGAGGGTCCATGTTTAAGAGATTTGTAAGATACACATTCATGAGGTCTGAGACAGTATGTCCCACAGTTCTACATGAGGCTAGTGAGACTAATGGATTTATAGTTACCAGAGTCTGCAGCTGGGCCACCACTGTACAAGGGCATTGCAACAGTTGTTTTCCAGGTTTCAGGAATGTAGCCAATGAGAAGACTTGGATTAAAATGGTTAGGTTATGGTTCAGATAGACAAAATCTGGCACTGATAATCAGACAAGATGGTACGCTACCCAGGACCATGGATGAGGTATGTGTTCTTAGCTTTTGAAAGGGCTGTAAGGATTTGTTCCACAGTAATTATAGACGGTGGGTGGGACTGTGGAATCTGTGGGATATCTACACTTACAAGTAGAGTACAATTTCTACTAAATTTGTCAGCTGGGATATTTGCTATTTCCTATGGGTCTGAGTGGACATTATTGTGGACTAGCTCCCAACATTGCTGGCTATCGGGTCTTAATTTTCTGACATAGTTAAAGAAAGCTATGTAGTTATTTTTGGTTTTAGTGGCTAATTTAAATTCACACTCAGCTTTGAGCTTCCTAGTGATTCCCTTAAACTCTTTTACTAGTTTGTTTAGTGTGTTTTTAAGGTAGGTAGAATGAGATTTTTGCTTGCTGTATAATTTATTCATATGGGTATACTACTATAGGAGATAATTTCTAATTATACTTGGTGCAAATAAAGACTGCCTTATTAGTGGGAATACAAGTCAGAGGCATAGGCAGCAGCTTTAGCAAAGGGAAGTAGTGGAGAAGCATTACAGCAGAATGTAATTAGGTCATCAAGTAACAAAAAAAGAATAAAAACACAGACATATTGCAATATTACATGCAATACATACACGCATATGCATTTTCTATAAATGTAGATACAGATATAGGGATTTATGTCAGATTATGGAGTTTTCAGTAACTCAAATTTCACATGGTTGAGACCATATGTTCGACTTTCTGAAAACTCAAAGGATTTGTATGGAGACTGAGGTACAGTGGGGATAGGGGAATTTACCCTTTTTCCCACTGTAGTGCAATCTCAGAGAGTTGGTATATTTAATTTGTAGGGGGTGTAGGGGGAGCAAGGGGATTGTCCCCATGCAAAAACATAGATTTTGACTGGTTTGCTTTGTCCAAGTTTCTGAAAACTCGATCTGAAATAAACCCAGATATTTATGTATGTATGTATATATATATATATATATATATATATATATATATATATATATACGGGTCTACTTCAAAGGATCGAAACGTCACATCATAGAACACCATTTTATCGAGACAACATCGCCGAAACCTCTAAACATCAAACACCCGGAACAGTGAAAAATAACTTCAGGAAGACCTGGGCACCACGACAACAAAGCAAACAATGCAGCAAATAAAACCCACCAATGTGGGTGCCCATGTGCTGTGCCCCCCACGTCCCCCAATTAAATATACCAACTCCGAGATCACACTACATTGGGGAAAGGGCAAGATTCCCCATGGTGGCAAAGTGGTTCTCTTCACAGGGTTACTTTTCGCTGTTCCAGGTGTTCAACGTTTATAGGTTTCGGCGATGTCGTCTCGATAAAGTGATCTTCGGGCATTTCGATCCTTTCAGGTAGACCCACAGATAAATATATATATATATATATATATATATATATATATATATATATATATATAGATACACACACACACACATGTACACACACACACACACACACACACACACACACACACATACATGCACACATACAAAACTGAGCACTCATGCATCTACACGTATTACAATTTTATGTGTAATACATACACATATGCATGTGCATTTTATATATACATAGCTACATTTATATATATATATATATATATATATATATATAAATATATATATATATATATATATAAATATATATAAATATATATATACATAGATATATATATATATAAATATATATATATATATATATATAGAGAGAGAGAGAGACAGCGAGATGTTGAAAATAACAGATATAGCTATACATACACACACACTTATGCATACCCGGACCATGAGATTCACTATCATGGCCAAGTTCAAAGGAACAGTGAAATTTTACAATTGCATGAAGACAATATTATACAAACCTGAACAGATTACAGTCTTACACTACTGTCTTGCCCATATCACACAGATTCTTAAACGGTGCCACCTACGTAGGCAGGCTAGTCTTAACACTAAACTTGCAGGCAACAAGCACGCCAAAGAAATGAGGACGATTTTAAAAGCTATGCCTCTCTGCAAGAACAAAAAAGATGCGAAATGGAATTAGCATCCATGACTTAAAAAAAAAAAACACTTCCTTCCTAACTTTGATTTACTTAACATTTACTTAAATACTTAAATCTACATGAATAATCATGACATTCTGAGTGTACTGGTAGTTGCCTTTTCTCAAAAGAGTAATTCCTTGGTAATCAATGTACTAAACAGTCCTCTATCCAACAAGCAAAAGTTAATACTTAAACATGGTATGGTGAATAAAAGTGTCTGAAAGCAACGAGACCGAAAGCAGAGCTGGTGAGGTGTGTACAGGTGTGTGTGTGTGTGTGTGTGTGTGTGTGTGTGTGTGTTTGTCAAAGAAATAAACAGATCAAAAAAGTTTGTTTTGATCTGTAGAAGGAAAGGAGGCCGGCAATGGATAATTAAAAAACATACGTGGCAAAAGAAGCTTGTGTACATGAACTGGAAGACAGTGTGGGATTTCTCAGGGAAACAATCGACATCCTGACAGTAATAGATCAGATGGACAATGTGCAATAACTAGATGGTAAGGAAGAAGAATGCACTCATCATTTTCGGCAAGTCTGATAAAGTAAGAAGACAGGAGAAGGAGTAATGGTCTATGCAAGTGTGAATGTCAGACACTTCTGAAAGAAAAATCTGACTAATATCTGTAGTGGATAATGCTTTGTGTTCATGTCTACACAAGCTTCCAAGAATAGGCATTTTGTGTATTTACACAAAGAGATGTGCACCACACACACACACACACACACACACACACACACACACACACACACACACACACACACACACACACACACTCACACACACACTCACACACACACCTCCCAACGCAGGGGCACTAAAGGATAACGAGAGGGCAGTAATGGAGTTGGTTAACCTCTGCCTCGATAAGAGGGGAAGTCTAGTCAAGGCAGAAAGAAACACCCAGTTTATGTGAGTAATGATCATGACATTTTTGTTGTATTTGTGGAATGCAGGATAAGCAAACAGCGGTGCAGAAGATGAGACATAACATTCAGAACACAATTTAAAAACAATTGTGTATCAATAAAAGGTATATTTCATAACTGCAATACCAAAACAAAGTGTTAAAGCTTAAAGTGACCATAAATATACAAATGTAGCTAATATGAAGAAATTGTGTACTCCTCAAAAGTTGGCACTTTATTTTTCTAATATTACTGAAAAATTTGAAATTATTGTTAAAAAAACTGCAGCATGTGAAAGTCATTAATTCCAAAGCTGTACTTCAAAGGCAAACTTAGCCAAAGCACAACCAAACTATTATCAACTGAATAAATCAGGTGTTTTGCAATACACGAAAACTGCAAATATTTATATTCAAAAAGGTTAATCTAGAAAATATTTATTAGCTAATATGTATTAAACTGGGTTATAACCGGACTCCCACCGTGTACACAGAATAAATCCCAGAGTTCATACAACTGAATGTCACATTCTCCAGATAAACCTCTCGCTTCCTTCAAGATAATACAAAATAATGAGTTGGCCTTTACAGTAAAATTTCCTGCGCCCAAAATAGCATCGACTGTAAAATGTCAATAGAAAGAAACAGGCATGAGGACTGCAGCACAACTGGCATCCAGCACTGCACTTAATTCAGTGGTAACTACACACAAACACACACACACAAAAAAAAAAAAACAAGCCAGAAATGACAACAATAAGTGTGTCAACATATTCCAAGTCTGCTTATTCTTACTTTACATACCTCGTTATGAAAACCTCCATCACCTGACAGCAAACTGCTTTAAATATTAATTTGGCCAGTGAGGAAAAAACATAGGAAAATTTCAATAAACAGCAATTGGTACATACTTTTAAAAAGATGCACAGAACAAAGCATTCATCTGCGTCAACACAAGCCATCAGAAATACCAGCCCCATTTCCCACAGGGAAGGGAACTGTCAGGAGAGAGGACCTCACCTGCTGCCTTCACTGAAGGTTTGGGTACCACTTCTTCACAGAAAAACGTTACGGCACAGTACACACTCCTCGGTCGAGTCTTTAAACACCGTGCTCTTATGTCTCCAGCCTTTACACCCAATTTTCCTCGCCACTGTTTCTCCTTTGTAAACCACGTCAATTTTCACATAGGAGTCGTGCCAGTTGAAATAGTCCAAAAATGAGAGAGCACCGTTGGCTGTGCAGCACTAACAGAACAGATTGCTGTCGCACTTGGCCTCCCGTTATTTTCTAAGTCGCCACACTTTTATTAGGAGTCTGCGGTCCACTGCCCAATAAGTGTAAAACAGCGACACCTCCAGGATGTAGAATACCTAGCTCTTCATGGTCCCTAGCTCTTAGGCCTTTACAGCTCTTCACGGTTTACCAAGACGTGTTATATGAATTGCTGATTTTGGTGACTGTGGGAAGAGTATATTATGAACATGTTTTAACTGTTCGGTAGCATGTCAGTATAAACACTATTTTTTTTGTTTGATTTTATTTATTTATTTATTTAGTGGCTTTGCAGGTCTACACTGATGTAACGAGCCTCAGGTTTTGTCGGACGAACTCTGAAGCAGGAATCCTCAAATTTTGTCAAGCCTCCAAATGTGCTCCCTTCTACTCTAAACTGCAGTTGTACAGTTAATAAACGTGAAATTGTACTGAAAATTAAATAGAAGTGACAGGTCAGCACTACAGTTTAACTGTGGCAAGATATTCATCAATGAGCCATTACAATTATTGACAATTGTTTAACCAAGTATTTATTTTAATGTTTGCGTATGCTCAAAGACTTCATGTCTTAGGAAAACGTAGACGTAATGGTATTTTAACTTTTAATTAGACTTAAAATGGAGAGAGCCATATGCGTGACTTAAATTTCACAACCCTTTGAGTGACTTCCTTATTTCCAGAATTCACAATTCGTAACTCTGCCAAAAAGGGCATAGTAACTGCTTCTGAGTTTTTTTTTTTTTTTGGCTCCTGTGGTTGAAATTTCTTTTATTTACCAGTTGCACCAATGAGCACCTAGGCGTTACAGTTCACAGTCTGTGTACATTTGACCCACTGAGAATATGTAGCTGAATACAACACCTATTTTTTCATAATCTAAGGAATCTCTGAAGTCTGAACTGAGTTTAGGGCACTAGGCCGGAAGAAAAATCAGAGCTCACTCAATCTGTACCCAGTCTGAAAGAAAAAGCAAGTCCCTCTTAAAACAGAGTGGTTATTTGTAGCCAAAGACTATAAAGATTAGTTAGGCTGAATCCACCCTTTCTAATGCCAGCCATACCTTTCAGCATCTTTGCTCAAGTATTCTGGCCAAAGCCAAATAATTCTGTGACAAATACCCAAAACCAGGGGTGAATTTTAAATATTACTCTAATTCACATTTAAAATCAATAGAACATGCTTTGCATCAATATACATATTCTGAACTATAAACCGTATACATTTTTGAGGAGAGATTTTTTTGCTTACCGCCATAGCTCTCAAGTCTCAACCAATCAGGGATAAATCTTAACAGAATTAGGAATAAATCCCAAAATAATAAGGGACAGTCAGGGACACTTTCAAAATATTAGTACTATTAACTTGAGGCATTGACAGAATAGAAGAATGTGACTTAATACTTATTTTCTGAAGTAAAAGAAGTCTGTAACTCTATTTATTGTCATTATTTCTTAAGTGAAATTCACCATATTTTCTCCAAAAGTCACCAGTTTTAGACAGGATTATGAGAAACGGAGCTAAAATTTAGTTAAAATCAGAGACAGTTGAGGGGTATGCTTACCACACCATTAAAGATCCGATTGTCCTTGATCTCCTGTTTCTCCACAAATCCAATATTTCCGCCAATACTAGAGTCAGGGGCCTAAATCTTCACTAACAGATAAATAAAACTCAGAGCAGAGGAAAAGGTTTATAACTCAGTCTCACACAAGCATCTGAAATAAACTTTCCCTGCATGTTAAGCAATGAGACTCACTATATTCCTTTAAGCTTAAACTAGATAACTGGAAGGGTATTCACAAATTTACTCTGGGATTGAATGGTATGATCCTCCTGGAGAAAGCAAGTGCAGCCTGCAGGAGGGTAGTGGGAAGGTATGAATGGTCATAGAACTCAATGGACTTGAAATAGCTATTAAGCTATGAAACTCTAACATTTGACATAACTGACTGACTGTAATCCTCAATAACTGACCAGAAAATCAGAACATTATATGAGAGACTGAGCAAAAAAAATATGAGTCAAAATCAGGGGATGTCGTGCAAAATCAGGGTCACTTTTGAGGCATGATTCCCCCATATACTGTCTTTAGAAAAACAAATTGCATAATTTTCTTCCATACTAAAGAGAAGTAAAAAAATTGTGAGAGGATACAGAGATGGTTCTCCGGGCACATATTTCTGCCATTAACATTATTATGAAAGCACTACTTTTGACTGAGAGAACTTAAACCTTAAGGTTACTCCCAAGATTGAGCTTTAATAAACAACTTGCTCGTAGTTTCTTAGGACTTATTTTACTTGACATCCAAGGGTTATCAACTATAAAGATTTAAAGATAATTTGTATGCCCTTTGCTCAAGACAAAAGAACCCAGGTCACCTTCAGCTTGAAGGAGTTTTGCTGATTCATTTATGGACATTATTTCAGTCACTGAAAGAATGGCTTTAAGACCTGATACTCCAGGAGACTCTTTATAGTGTTTTAAATAACGTGGATTGTGAATATAGGATTAGACATAAGAATTAGGTAGTCATCCACAAAAAATAATTTTGTCTATATTATAAGTGGACATAGTACCCTTCCTAGGATTCCTAGCGATTCATCCGCAGACACTTTTCCCGCCAGGGGATCATACAGTTAAAAAAATTTTAGTTGGAATAAAATCTTCAAACTTTTTGGGGGTGTCTGTTGAGGACATACCCCTCAAAATATTGCTAGTGGAAATAATTAAATTAGGTTGGAGAGTCTGGGGGTGTGTAATGCCAGAAAATGTGTTTTTCTACATGGCCTATGGTGTATTTTAGAACATTATTCAACTTTTTGATCCCTTTATGTGATATATCAAGCAATACTTTTAATAAGGCAATAAACAAGTCACATTTCCTCTATCAAAGGCTTCTGAGTGATGATATCATTAACTCCATACAAACAATAAGGAAATGGAAGGAGTTAGTTGATCCAAATGCAATCTGTGCTCATAGTAGGGAGACAATAAGAGGTCATTTTTATGTATGTACTGTATCTGCTACTCCTCATTTCCACAGCCTTGGACATTATTATTCACTTCATCACCAAGCATTTTCAAAAGGATTGTGCCAAATATATTAATAGTTTGTGCCTGTATTTGGTTGTTGCATGTAAATGCCTATGTCTTCAAAAAGGTTTGAACTCTCATACAATTTTCAGCACAGATTGCTGGCAAACTCATCTGTAAAGTTCCTTTAAGCTGTGCTCAAACCCTCAAAGGTATTTCAGAAGCTGTATATTGCATTTTTGTGAAAAACTAATGCAATTTTGTGTTACACCATAAACATAAACTATCACTTTTATAGAAAATACATATTCATTTTATTGCTTAAATTCACCAAACACTGTATATTTATGTTTTTGACATTCTTCATGTCACAACAACTAAGAACTAAATTTTTATTTTAATTAGATTGATATGCAAATATTGCAGCATAGAAATTTCTGATGGCCATTCTGACCTGAATTTGACTCTACTTATGAATGCCATTACATCTGTATTGCTTAAATAAATTATGAAATGTTAAGAGTAAGACATGTGACTGCCATACTTTATAGAACTCACAGTGTGGGTGAACAGCAATAATGACAAAGATGACAACAGCTTATATGGGCAGATTTCTTTCTGCATGTATCAAAACCTGAATGTGTCAACATGAAAAAATGACAAATGGATACATTTGTTGTGAACCACACATCAAAAAAAGGCAGTCCAAAGGGCTGTGTAAGTCTACTTTTTTACCTAGCGTTTGAAATTTCTAATAACATTTTTTTTAGAAAAATATTAAACTACCAGCCGGCAAACTAAATTAAATTAAATACTAGATAGACTTCACAAAGAAAATGTTTATTCCTCTGGTAACCCGGTAGCAACCTTCAACGGAGGATAAAGTTAAAGACAAACACAAAAGTGGAAATGATGTCATGAATAATTGAAAAATCAATTAATTTAAAATACTTTCCTGGAAGGCTGTTGTTGAGGTGTTAAGGGAATAAACTTTTTTAGGAAAGTATGTCATACGTATCTATAGCATACACTTAGTTGATTTCAAATACAAAGATGCTCACTTGCACACCACATACACAGTTACACACACACACACACACACACACACACACACACACACACACGCACACACACACACGGTGACACTACTCTTGCTAGGCTAAATCAGTGATGTGATCAAACACCATCAAGGATCAGTCATTTCCTCCTTGCCTATTAATTATACATAAATTACTGACTATGTACACCTCTGATGTCATAGGATTGTAATAAAATAACCACACTATTAAATTTAATCTTGCTGCTATCTGATGCATACAGTGCAACACCCCTGTAGATACACAAACGCACATGCGCACGCGCGCGTGGGCACACACACACACACACACACACACACACACACACACACACACACACACAGAAACACACGCACACTCAAACACATATTTCATTGTGATCAAACTACTGATGTCCCTTAACTGCAATAATGTCTCTTAGCTCAAATAGTTAAGCAATATGACAGTCACTTTTAGGTATAGACTGCCTCCATCCCTCACCACAAGATCCAGCCAAAACAAACTGAAAGAAGCCTGGCAGCTCTTTACCTGCATATGATGCAGCTTTTAGGAAAATATAATTTTATGTGCAATAGAAAAGAGTTCTTCGGTTTTCTACACAGACAGAACTAATCAATATAACATTATTCTGTAGAAAAGAAAATAATGTCTTAATTCCATTGACCATCTTGCAGAGATGAAGTGACTGTTTTATTTATTTATTAATTGCGGTACGCACACACATCTACTAGTAGTAGGTGTATATGTACCTCAGTTAACAAATAAATAAAATAGTAAGTCTCTGCAAAATAGTCATGTGTCCTTTTTTAGCAGAACTACAGGAGCAATGGAGCACTGTCTGATTAAATTACTTGCACAGTCATATAGATAATAGGCAAATGGAGAAAGAAAGAATCAAACCCAGAACTACATGGTAGAAATTGTCAACCAAGTATAGCCTTGCTTCTTTGTGCTAATGGTGACAGACTGCCTATAAAAAAGATCCAGCCAATGTAAACTGCTAGATGTTTAGGCAGCTATTTGTCGGTAGATGAAGCAGCCTTGAAGGAGTAAAGAGTGTTGTAGTTCTTGGCACAGTAGACCCTATCAGTATAAAATTGTTATACATAAAAGAAGACATATTTCATATGTCCTTCTTGCATTGACTGGTTAACTATTGTATTCATATGTTAATTTGGGTGCATGTACACCCAACATAGTAATGGGTATAAGAGTACCCATTTAACAAATATATTAAAATAAGTATTCATTCTGGAGAGATGGCCATGGGTCTCTTTTTTAGTAGCAACCCAGCAGGGCCATGTTTCTTTTTCCAGCAGGAATGAAGCAAGGAGCAGTGGAGCACTATCTGACTAAATGACACACAACACACACACACACACACACACACACACACACACACACACACACACACACACACACACACACACACACACACACACATATTATGCAAATGGAGAAGAAGAGAATCAAACCCAGGAAGGGCCATATGCTAAAATGTGTCAGTAAATCATAGCCTTGATAGTCTGTGCTGCTAATAGCAGCAGTTTGCCCAGACAATACTCAACAAACACTGCAAATGCCTAGATAAGAAGAAACAAACTTAGGCCATATTATCTTTCTTGATAATGATGATGATGATGAGGATGGTAAAACTATCGCCCCATTATCTTCTGCTTTGAAAAAGAAGAAACACTGTGGATGATCATCAATGATCAGACTAACAAGCTGTTTAGTTTAGTTTTGAATTTTAAATGTATCTGTCCATGCCACACTTGCCAGCTAATGCACCACTTTGTCTCACATAATCCCCTTCACTGGTGGAACATAATGGCAATATTTATAGCTAGCAACACAGTACATCAAGGGATGTGTAGTCTACTCCTCTAGCTACTGCTATAAAGGCTTAGGAGAGCAAGACTACAAGTTCCACATGCATTGTGTTATTGCACTAGACTGCTTGTAAAGATCAAAGAGGGAAAAACAGTTAAAACTCAAAGGCCAACACATGCTAGCCACACAAGAAGCTATGAGGTAGTGGCAGCCCACAGATTATTCAGTCATTAACTGTCTGACTGATGCAGCATGCTACAGTAGAAGTTATGGATACCATCCTCCAGATTGAAGTTTAAAGAGCAAAATTCTCATTTAATTTTTAAACCGGAGTCAAGATAATATAACTGTATGCTGCATCACACACAGACATGCTGGCAACAGTAGCTCAAATTTTCAATAAAATGATTGTATAAATGGATAATTTGAGGGGGTGCATGCCCACTTGGGCCCGATAAATGTAATTTCACTTGTCCCCTCATACCTCTCAACTATCCAAATTTATGCACAGCATCCAGATTTTTGCCTTATATTTTTTGTCTGTTCCTCTTAAAATTCTGGTTTTCTGGCAAATCACTGGTTAATTATTGAGGATTGAATCCTGAAAATAATGACAGACATCTGAGTTTTAGACTTCAGACACTTCACAAAATTCATGCTAATGCAAAACGTTTTATTCTAGCAACTTTCTAAGTTTGTAAGAGCAATATTTAAAAATTGTCCCTATTTTTAGGCCTTTGTCCCCCCATTTGTATGGTGTCATCTAGATTTCTTACTCTAAGAGGTTGAGAGGTATGCCCCCCATCATTCTTCTCCTTCTGTATATCAGCTCTAACAGGAGCCAGAGCCACTGAGAAATGACAGGTCGCCTAGGTATAGTTAGGACTTTATCTCTGTATAAAAAACAAGTGGAAAAAGATTGTAAAAACAAAACCATTAATCCAATAAAACAATCGTGTCAGCACACAGGTTGCAAGTCCATAAAACATTTATTGTATAAATTCCACAAGCGCTTTCACCCTAACTCAATTGTAGGGATTTTCAAGTGTAAAAACAGTGTAACTGTTCAATCAGCCATCTTTAAATAACTTCATTTAAAAAAAGGCACCAAAACCAGTCTGACCTAAATTTAAAGTAACCATGCACATTTTTACAGCTGTCAAGTTTAAAAACACAAATAAATTCACTTTGTTTACCAAACATTAATAAACTTGATAAAACTTTGAATCAAAATAGTATAAAATAACACAAAATAACAGTTCTATCTAAAAAAGAAGAAGAAAATGATGTCAAAAATTTAAAATACTTTAAAATTATGTTAAACAATACAATCAAAATGTTACTTTAATAATTGTTTCAGTGGTTGTTTTAAGTAATTATTTTGATAAATTTTCTGCTTTTTTAATCAAATAAGGCTTAATAGAAATATGCTCATTTAGTCCCGGGGGTGGGTGGCATTCAATCTAATTTGCCACTAGGTCTCCCTACAGCATAGCCAATTCTCCCAGTCGCCCCCTTTAGGGTCAATAGGTACGTGTTCAAGAATCCCAAAATGAAAGCCAGTGTGTTTTTAGCCTCCATTTGTAAATGTTTACTTAATGCATTATTAATATTCCCTTTTTTATGTTATATAAATGTTCATAAATTTGTTTGTTCAACGCTCTCTCTGACTTCCCTATGTAGAAACTAGGACAGTCTCTACACAGGGCTAAGTACACAATACCCTTAGTATGACAGTTACCCTTCTTTAAGTAAATCCTACTGTTGCCATAATTTTTTAAGGTGATGGGTACTTCATCCAAAATGTATCTACAATACCCACACCTACCACACCTACTAGTTCCCTTGACCAAAGTAGTTGTACGTCTATAATTGTTACTTTCGAACACCCTTTTCAGATTTGTTCCTGTTTTATAAACAAAGTTAGGATGGTCACCTACTTTGTGTACTAAGTCCTTATTGTGCTTTAACATCTTCCAATTTCTCTGAATGAGGTCCTTAACTTCCCTTATAATGTTACTGTGTTGAAGAACCATAGCTCTTTTAAAAGCTTGTTCACTATCCACTTCATGACCTTTTACAGTTTCCAATGGTTTCCCCAAAATAGGAGAATATCTAGTTGCACGATCATTTATAATTTCCTCCGACACTTCCTTTATTAACCTATCAGGGTAACCCCTTGAACTAAACAAATCAGAAATAAAATCAATTTCCACTAAAAATCATCCCACTCTGATGTCATCCTGACCGCTCTGACCATTTGGCCCTTAACTATACTCTTTTTTTTTGTTTCCAGGGGTGGTCACTGTTGTAGGGGAGGTAGGAATTACTGAAAGTATTTTTCCTATAAATTCTTGATTTCAGTCCCCCATTAATTTTATCTAACCTCACATCTAAATAATCAATTCCACCCTGGTCAAAATTAAATGTAAATTTTAAGAATCCAGTGGTGGAATTTAAAAACTCAACAAACTCCACAATAGTGTTCGCTGGTCCTTCCCAAATAATAAACAAATTGTCCAAGAAGCGTCAGTATAATTTGATGTTATTGTTGTAAAAATCTGAAAGAAACAAATGCTGCAACTCCCATTGTAAAAGGACAAGATTGGCGTAGATGGGGGCACAAGCTGCCCCCACAGCTACGCCTCTAACCTGCTTGAAAGTTTCCCCCTCAAAATACACAAAATTGTTTTCCAACACAATTCTCATTAGTTCTATCAACAGGTCAATATCAAAGCTCAGGGTAGACTTACTGTCCTTCAAAAGTAGCCAAAAATAATCTAAACCCTCATCAGTTGGAATACAGGTGACTAGGTCAACCACATCAATGGTTAAAAAGTACATCTCACCTTCATAAGACTGCAGTGTCAAACCACGTAAAAAATCCCAATAATCCTTCAACATATGCTCATACTGATCAGGGATGTGTTTAAGTGTATGGTCCAAAAAAGATGCAATAGCATATGTCTTAGACCCCTTCCCTGACACAATTGGCCTATATGGAGGGTCAGTTGTACTTTTATGGATCTTTGGAATTCCAAAGAATGTCGCTAGTCTTGGTTTCTTAATGGTCAACATAATACCAATCTTTTCATCCAGTCTACCTTCCATGATGAATTCTTCTATGGCTAGATCTATTTTCCTGTAAGAGATGTTGATCTCATTCATAGAAACTGGAATGTAGACATCAACGTCCCCCAGGATGTTCAAAATTTTACTAGAGTAATCAAAAGTGTTGACCAAGACCATACCACCCCCCCTTATCGGGTTTCATAATTCAAATCCCCCTGTCGTTGAGTAAGTCATCCAAGATGTGTTTTTCCCTTGTGTTCAAATTAGCCTTAAACAAAAACTTTTTCTTAATTTTTTTATCTACACTCAGTTCGTATAAATCTGATGCACATGTCTCTTCAAACACCTATAAAGCCATGTGGAGAGGAGGGTTAAATGTACTAGCCTTTCTAAAGCTAATTGTATCATAGCCATTGGTCTGCTCAAACAATAATGCAAAATTTAATTTTCTAGTATACAGTTTTAACTCTATGAGAGTATCACAAACACCAAATCTAACTGTTAGAACAAATTTAAAACCTTTTTCAAAAAGGTGAAATTGTTCTTCATTAATCTCAATCCCACTTAGGTTAAAAATTTAAAAACCATTGTAGGAATAAGTCACTTCGTCAGAATCAATAACTATTTCCCTATTTACTTCATTGTCCAAGTTAATCATTACACTTTTCCTTTCTTTTTTGTTTTCACTTGGTTCCTTCCTCTTCCCTTTCCCCCATAAAAATCCTGTTTGTTCGACTCTCTTTCTTCCCCTCCCTCAGCCATGTCAGTAGTAACTACTACATCTTTGTCAGCATCCACAGTGGTGGGGTTAGGTGTGGAAATATTAATCACTGGGGTCGTTGGATTGTAGTGCAAAACATCCACAATAATTTGCCTATTATTGACAAATTTTTCACCCATTTTAGATTGTTCACCTGTTTTAGATTTGGTAAAGTCCCTTACAACTGTAGGATCAGATTGTTTGTATGAACTGTTCCTATAAATTCACCACTTGAACACATAAGCCCTATTTTCACTGTATTGTTTCAAATCCCTTTCTAATTTTCTTTTTTTCTCACATATATTTCTTCACATTTTCTTTCAAGCCTGTAAAAACTGTTATCATAACTTTCTTTATTAAATTCAAATAACAAATCCTTTCTGATGGCTTCATCCAATTTCTCTGCTTCCGTTAACATCATATTCACCTTCATTTTAGCAAATTTTTCCATCAGCTTTAAAATTTTAAAACCACATTCATCGAACACACTATTAAATTCATTAAGCATGTCCAAATCATAAGTAAAACCCTCAGGGTATTTACAAATACGTAACCCTTGTGGGACAACTTTTTTTGTTAAACATTCTTCTAAATATGCAATGTCAATATTGACACATTTTATTTTATACAATTTGTTTTCCAAATCCCTAATTCCATCTTTTAAAGAAGACGCTGTAAAAGAACGACCTGCCCCTTTAGACTTATTTTGGTGGCAGGAATAATTATTAAAAAAGTCTCCTTTACTTTGTACATAATTAAACCATTCTCTAACATTGTGAAAATGCCCTGATTCATTGTTAATAACTTTGTCAATCTGAGTTACAGTACCTTGGTGTGCACGTACACCTTGTTGAACATTTTCAACGTCCAAAATACTATTAAGTCCACTGGTGACAAAAGTATACTCTCCCCTCCTATTGTCGTCACCCAATGTTTGTTCAAACCTTTGGGAAGAATGGTTGGTTCCACATCCCTTATGTGGAACTGAGGTAAACTCACAAAGTGTTCCAACTTGTGCCCCAATCCACCAGCATTCGCCTGAGTGGGAACTTGTCTGTCTACCTCCTTCTGAACCTGCACACATGAAATAGAACCATCAGGAGGTGAAAACACTTCCAAAATACGGGCCAAGTCTGTCTTTAGACTCTGCATTTCTGCACTAAGCCCCAAAATAGCTGCTGCTACTTCCTTCTGTGAAAAAATCTAATTTTTGGCCTCAGGCTGCCCAAACTCTTCCTCAAACGACAATTCTCCTTTAAAGACTGCCATACTCTGTATGCCGACCTCCACAACACAAAACAAAAATAAACAACAAGTGGAAAAAGATCGTAGAAACAAAACCACTAATCCAATAAAACGATCGTGTCAGCACACAGGTTGCAAGTCCATAAAAAGTTTATTGTATAAATTCCACAAGCGCTTTCACCCTAACTCAATTGTAGGGCTTTTTCATGTGTAAAAACAGTGTAACTGTTCAATCAGCCATCTTTAAATAACTTAATTAAAAAAAAAAGGCGCCAAAACCAGTCTGACCTAAATTTAAAGTAACCACACACATTTTTACAACTGTCAAGTTAAAAACACAAATAAATTCACTTTGTTTACCAAACATTAATAAACTTGATAAAACTTTGAATCAAAGTAGTATAAAACACAAAATAACAGTTCTATCTAAAAAAGAAGAAGAAAAGGATGTCAAAAATTTAAAATACTTTAAAATTATGTTAAACAATACAATCAAAGTGTTACTTTAATAATTGTTTCAGTGGTTGTTTTAAGTAATTATTTTGATAAATCTTCTGCTTTTTTAATCAAATAAGGCTTAACAGAAATATGATCATTTAGTCCCGGGGGGTGGGTGGCATTCAATCTAATTTGCCACTAGGTCTCCCTACAGCATAGCCAATTCTCCCAAGCCGCCCCCTTTAGGGTCAATAGGTACTTGTTCAAGAATCCCAAAATGAAAGCCAGTTTGTTTATGCTCCATTTGTAAATGTTTACTTAATGCAGTATTAATACTCCCTTTTTTATGTTATATAAATGTTCATAAATTTGTTTGTTCAACGCTCTCTCTGACTTCCCTATGTAGAAACTAGGACAGTCTCTACACAGGGCTAAGTACACAATACCCTTAGTATGACAGTTACCCTTCTTTAAGTAA
Organism: Protopterus annectens; assembly: GCF_019279795.1. Classification (NCBI taxonomy): domain Eukaryota; kingdom Metazoa; phylum Chordata; order Ceratodontiformes; family Protopteridae; genus Protopterus; species Protopterus annectens. The sequence goes on from NC_056736.1 coordinate 643,488,574, forward strand.
ATCCTACTGTTGCCATAATTTTTTAAGGTGATGGGTACTTCATCCCAAATGTATCTACAATACCCACACCTACCACACCTACTAATTCCCTTCTCCAAAGTAGTTGTACATCTATAATTGTTACTTTTGAACACCCTTTTCAGATTTGTTCCTGTTTTATAAACAAAGTTAGGATGGTCACCTACTTTGTGTACTAAGTCCTTATTGTGCTTTAACATCTTCCAATTTCTCTGAATGAGGTCCTTAACTTCCCTTATAATGTTACTGTGTTGAAGAACCATAGCTCTTTTAAAAGCTTGTTCACTATCCACTTCATGACCTTTTACAGTTTCCAATGGTTTCCCCAAAATAGGAGAATATCTAGTTGCACAACCATTTATAATTTCTTCCAACACTTCCTTTATTAACCTATCAGGGTAACCCCTTGAACTAAACAAATCAGAAATAAAATAAATTTCCACTAAAAAATCATTCCACTCTGATGTCATCCTGGCCGCTCTGACCATTTGGCCCTTGACTATACTGGTTTTTAATTTTATTTTACAAAATCAGAATTTCAACAGCTCTTCTCCATCAACCATGTCCATCAATAATACAGACAGCTAATCACAGCAAAGGTAGTATGGTTTAATTTTGGTTTTCTGGCAAATTACTGGTTAATTATTGAGGATTGAATCCAGAAAATAATGACATACATCTGAGTTTTAGACTTCAGACACTTCACAAAATCCATGCTAATACAAAACGTTTTATTCTAGCAACTTTCTAAGGTTGTAAGAGCAATATTTAAAAAATTGTCCCTATTTTTAGGCCTTTGTCGCCCCATTTGTATGGTGTCATCCAGATTTCTTGCTCTAAGAGGTTGAGAGGTATGCCCCCCATCATTCTTCTCCTTCTGTATATCAGCTCTAACAGGAGCCAGAGCCACTGAGACATGACAGGTCGCCTAGGTATAGTTCAGACTTTATCTCTGTATACTAATGAGCTGGCTATTGTTCTAGAATATAATTAATTAAGATCCCAAAGTTCTACATAACTTTCCAATGGAAAGACCATTGGACTTGCAAAGCCCCCCTTAAAATCAAGTAGGGCATTTTCAAAGTCATTAGCTGTAGCCAGCCAAGGGGAGTGGTGACAGTTATTTATCTTTGAGTAATTAAAGAGTACTTAGATGTGATCATTGCTAGATGTGTCCTTAAAAAAAAACCTAGTCTGAACCTTGTGTAAGGCATCAGGTATAAAAAAACTGAACCCTTATCCAGTATTTTAGGGTACATTTTGGTATTTGTTGTTGTTACTGATACATAGAGCTGTAGTTTGCTAGAGCATCAGGAATTTATTTGGCTTTGGAAGAACTGTAATAATTGAGTGCTTTGAGCAAGGAGGTGTTTTATCAGTGTTAAATATATTCTGGAAGCGACCAACCATATAAGGGAGTAGTATGTCGTGAAGAGTACTGTAAATATCTGTGGTTAACCCACCAGGTCCTGGTGCCTTCACTGTAGGGCTACAGAGACTACCTTTGTTGTGATTAGCTGTCTGTATTATTGTTGGCCATATCAGTTGATGGAGAAGAGCTGTTGAAATTCTGATTTTGTAAAATAAATTGATTATCATTTTTTTTTCTGTAGGGTGTGTTTTAGTATAGTTTTCTTGCCCCTCAGCCCTTAAACAAATTTTTGGTAGTAGCTAGCCTTGAGTCTGCATAACAGTACAGTCACTATTTTCCTCACCATGAGCAGTGAAAGAAGCTGACATCTGACTTCACCATGAGCAGTGAAAGAAGCTGACATCTGACTTCACCATGAGCATTGAAAGAAGCTGACATCTGACACATTTCTAAGGCAGTGAGTTACTCAGTCATATAACAGGACAATAATACAGCATTCAGTATCTTGTTGGTCAGGTTATAGTTTTGCTTCGATTTTTTATTGAACTTTAGTCTTCTAGTATGTATTATAAAATGTTTGGCTTCAGCTTTTGCAATATTTGCTTTGGTATTCTTTTTTTCTTCATGTTATGTGTAGCTTATTTCCATAATAATTACAAAATAAGCTTTAGAGAATCCCAGATCAACCAGTGAAGCATATCAATAAATCAATTTTGCTGCAGTAAATTTTTAAGACCCTAACTTAGAAAGGCTATAAATAATATTGCTATATTAAAATACTATGGGATCACGTCTCCATATCGGAGGTTTAGATGTATTCCCCCATACAAATGAATTTCATTGTTAGTACATATTAATCAGAGTCTGGGAAAGGTACAATGTTAAGGGAGTTATTGTGATATATTTTAGTTGATGGTACTAGAAACCAGTAATCCAATCTTTGAATAAAATATACTCGATCAGTAGTAATAATCTGTACTGAGTTCCATGAGTATTTATACACCTTGCTTCTACACAAATGATGTTAAGAAGCCAATACTTTTCTCTTGCCTTTCCATAACAGGGTTAGTACTGTCTAATACAAGGTCTGGTGCCATACTCAAATCACCAGCTTTATAAGCAGATTAACTGTCCCAATTAAGGGCCTTGATATGGACTATACATTCTTAAAGAGTGGTACTGTAAGCATAGATATCGGCTATATACTCGAGTGTTAAGGTGAGCATAGATATGGGCTATACATTCTTAAAGAGTGGTACTGTGAGCATAGATATGGGATATACATTCTTAAACACTGGTACTCTGAGCATAGATATGGGCCATGTGTTCTTAAAGAGTGGTACTGTGAGTATTGATGTGGACTATATGTTCTTAAAGAGTGGTACTGTGAGCATAAATGTGGGCTATACGATCTTAAAGAGTGGTATTGTGAGCATAGATATGGGCTATATGTTCTTAAAGAGTGGTACTGTGAGCATAGATATGGGCTATATGCTCTTAAGGAGTGTCAAGGTGAACATAAATATGAGCTATATATTCTTAAAAGGTGGTATTGTGAGCATAGATATGGGCTATGTGTTCTTAAAGAGTGGTACTGTGAGTATTGATGAAGGCTATATGTTCTTAAAGAGTGATACTGTGAGCATAGATATGGGCTATGTGTTCTTAAAGAGTGGTACTGTGAGTATTGATGAAGGCTATATGTTCTTAAAGAGTGGTATTGTGAGTACTGATGTGGGCTATATGTTCTTAAAGAGCAGTACTGTGAGTATTGATGTGGGCTATATGTTCTTAAGGAGTGGTACTGTGAGCATAGATATGGGCTATATGCTCTTAAAGAGTGTCAAGGTGAGCATAGATACTGGCTATACATTCTTAAAAAGTGGTACTGTGAGCATAGATATGGGCTATATGCTCTTAAAGAGTGTACTGTGAGTATTGATGGGGCTATATGTTCTTAAAGAGTGGTACTGTGAGTATTGATGTAGGCTATATGTTCTTAAATAGTGGTACTGTGAGTATTGATGTGGGCTATATGTTCTTAAAGAGTGGCACTGTGAGCATAGATATGGACTATGTTTTCTTAAAGAGTGGTACTGTGAGTATTGATGTGGGCTGTATGTTCTTAAAGAGTGGTACTGTGAGCATAGATATGGGCTATGTCTTCTTAAAAAGTGTTACTGTGAGCATAGATTTTAGTAATTACAAATCTTTCCAAGGCAGTGTTCATTCTATATCAAACCCATTTTTCAATAGCTTATCAAAACTTATGTTGCTTGTACTGCGGTGGTGGTGCTGCGGTAGCGTTGTCGCCTCATAGCAAGATGTTGTCCCGTTCGATTCTCAGCTAGAGCGTCTTCTGTGTGGAGGCATACGTGAATGGGGTGTGCCTTCATTGAAGGTTGTGCATCAGGGCTGGTAACCCGGTACGTAAAAATCCACTACCAATCATTAGCGGATAGGAGTTCCGCTGCGGCGCCCCGAAAGACACAATCAATCAAAACTTATGTTGCTTAGTAGATACAGTGTCAGTATCTGTTTTTGGATAATCTGCTCTAATTTAGCATGTTTTAATGGCTCAACAAGTAGCTTACTTGCTTTTCGTGCTGGAAGACCTGAAGGCTGTGGGTTCTATTTTCACTTGCGGTGACTGGATTGCTGACACTACAGTGCAGCATTAGGGAGAGTTGCACTCCTAAATGTGTAATCATTCAGATTTTATGTTGATCTGAGGCCCTTCTGCTTGAGTTGGTGGTAGCTCAGGTAGATGGATATAAAAAGTTTACACAACCCTGTTACAATGCCAGGTTTTTGTGATATAAAAAAATGAGACCACAATAAATCATTTCAAAAGTTTTCCCACCTTTGATATGACCTATAACCTCTACTATTCAATTGAAAAACAAACAAATCTGTTAGCGGAAAAATATTAAAAAAAAAAAACGTACAATAAGCTGGTTGCATAAGTGTGCACACCCTTAAACTAATACTTTGTTGAAGCACCTTTTGATTTAATTACAGAATTCATTCATTTTGGGTAGGACTCTATCAGCATGGCACATCCTGACTTGGCAATATTTGCCCACTCTTCCTTGCAAAAGTGCTCTAAATCTGGCAGATTGTGAGGGCATCTCTTGTGCACAACCCTCTTTGAGTCACCCCACAGATTTTCTATTGGATTTAGGCCTGGGCTCTGGCTGGGCCATTCCAAAACTTTAATGTTCTTCTGGTGAATCCATTCCTTTGTTGATTTGTATGTATGCTTGGAGTCATTGTCATTTTGAAAGGTGAAATTCCTCTTCATCTTCAGCTTTCTAGCAGAAGCCTGAAGGTTTTGGACCAAAAGTGACTGGTATTTGGAACTGTTCATAATTCCCTCCACCTTGACTAAAGCCCCAATTCCGGCTGAAGAAAACCAACTGCAAAGTATGGTACTGCCACCACCATGCTTCACCATGGTGATGGTGTTCTTTTGGTGATGCAAAGTGTTATTTTTGCACCAAACGTACCTTTTGGAATTATGGACAAAAAGTTCAACCTTGGTCTCATCAGACCATAACACATTTTCCCACATGCTTTTGGGAGACTTGATGTATTGTTTTGGAAATTTTAGCCAGGCCTGGATGTTTTTCTGTGTAAGAAAATGCTACCGTCTTGCAACCCTACCCCACAGTCCAGACATATGGAGAATATAGGAGATTGTTGTCACATGTAGTACACAACCAGTACTTGCCAAAAATTCCTGCAGTTCCTTCAGTGTTGCTGTAGGTGTCTTGGTAGCCTCCCTGACCAGTTTTTGTCTTGTCTTTTCATCAATTTTGGAGGGATGTCCAGTTCTTTGTAACATCACTGTTGTCCCATATTTTCTCCACTTTTTGATGACTGTCTTCACTGTGTTCCATGCTGTGGAAATTATTTGTACCCTTCTCCTGACTGATACCTTTCAACAATTAGATCCCTTTGATGCTTTGTAAGCTCTCTGTGAACCATGGCTTTTGCTGTAACAGGCAAAATCCTACTAGGATAGCTGAACTTTATTTGGGGTTAATCAGAGTCTCTTTAATTGATGGCAGGTGTGTACCCAAGAAGACTGAATGCTGCAACTAAATCAAAAGGTGCTTCAACAAAGTATTAGTTTAAGGGTGTGCACACTTATACAACCAGTTTATTGTAAGTTTTTTATTTTTTATATTTTCCCCCAACACATTTGTTTGTTTTTCAACTGAATTGTACAGGTTCTAGGTAACATTAAAGGTGGGAAACGTTTTGAAATTATTTATTGTGGTCTCATTTTGTTATATCACAAAAACCTGGCATTTTAACAGGGGTGTGTAAACCTTTTATATCCACTATCAAAAAGAGTCATATATTTTATTAAACATAGACCATTATTACAAGACTCTTATACATATCACATAATTTAAATTAAATTAAAAAAGCAGTCAAATCACCAAAGCAAGTAGCACACAAGAGTACAAAAGGATCATTGCAAAAGTAAATTTCCCCATCTTTTTTGCCAGAGACATTTTGTCAAAATTAAGGAACAGTTCCATAGCTTATTATAGAAAAGCTCATCACAACATGAAAGCCAAATAATCCATAATGCATTTATAATGAATGTATCACAAGTATCCTTATCTACATTTCTGACCTCATCATAATATCCATATATTACTATGTCTACAAACAGTGCATGTAACTGATGCACCTTAATACTGTTTCATTAATTAATTCCAAAAAAACTTGTATTCACTAACAGCCAATAAAAAGTAGGTTATAAAATCTCTTTCACCTGGCAAATTGTATATAATTTTTATTCTTTTATTTTGTATTTCATTTATCCTTTGATAGGCAACTTTTTATAGTTAATCTCCATAAAAAGTCTTGAATTTCTGGTATTATTTTAAACCTTTTCTTTCTAGCTAAAATGCTTCATAGATATTTCTCATGCAGTGATAACCATGGTATATCATAATAATATTTATCTATCTAGACAGAGGCACAGTATACTTACCTCGAAAAAGGGCATAGCAAAATTAATTTAAAATGGGTGGCAAAAGCCAAACACACTCTGGCTAGGCTTATAAATGCCCTAGGGCAGATAGCCTAGTATGAACCTATGAACCTATGATATGCTTGTACCATGACTTTCTATTTGCTATAGAATCAGCACTTTGTCATTTCCAGCAGTTTATCTTAACAATATATTCTTTCTTACTATAAAGCTATTATTTTGATGTTACTATAAGAAACACTTTCCAAAATCTCTTTACACTTGCACCAAAAAAGTTGTTCTACCATATCTTAGGTAGGTACTAGGCTATCGGCCCTAGGGCCCATACAAGCCTAGCCAAAAAATGTACCCTGGCTTTCGCCACCCAAGAAAATTATAGGTTCATAGGTAGATTTTTTCTATAGTATTTGCTTCAATGGTTCCACTATAAAAAGCCAACTTCCTGAAAGCCAACACTTCAAAAGAAAGAAAACAATTTCTCGAAAAACCAAGAGAGTGAAAAACTTCTTTTTTAATTTTTGCAGGGGGCAAGCCTCAGTTCACCCTCAATGTGGGGTGGGGAAAGCCTCCACACCCCCAAACCTCTATATATCAACTCAGAGGTTACACCAACTCAAAGAAGGGAGAAATATCACTAAAAAGAAATAATTAGAAACAAAGACAATTAGAAATCACATTGGCAATGATTTCCTGTGGAGAAAAGCATTTGGCCTTATGTTCTTTGACTTCTTTTTCTGAGAGCTACTGAAGCTCATGGAATTTCTCCTTGAGATTGTGTAGAAAAGCTACTTAAGATAATATTAAAACCTTTAAGGACACCAAATATACAACTGGATTAATCATACCTAGCGCACATTCATTTTCTTGCTATAAACTACATTTCTTCTAAGTGGGTTTAATCTATAAATCTGTAATCTCTCAAAAATTTAAAAATAATGCTCCATTAAAGTCTTTCCTTTTTTTAGAAAAAGGAAATACTCTCACTCTATAACCCAGTTTACCTAAAATCATTTAATGTAAAACATCTACATTTTAATGACATTTAAAACAAATTCACCTGTCCAGTGGTTTTTGTTAATCTAATAAAATTTCATTCCATTGAGACAAAAATATTTGGGTCTATATTATGAAATCGAAAATCCATTTTTTAGCAAACACCATAACACCGATACACATAGCCCGAACCGCAAATACTCTGAACCCCCTAAACCGTGAAATTTCAAATCTCGAATTGTCATAGTCGGTCAACACCACCACGCACTACATACTACATACCCAAACATAATAAATAAAACACATACATGCACTAACCAAACTCTACTTCTAATCCTACACTAAACCTTACACACATTACTATCTATGCACTTACCTTAACCCGCACCCTAACCCTAAGGTCCGTAATGATCACACACTTACCCTACAGACATATACCCAAACAAAACAAATAATCCACACACATACACTTAACAAAACCCTACTTCTAACCCTACACTAAACCTTACATACATTACCTATCTATGCATTTACCTTAACCCGCACCCTAACCCTAAGGTCCGTAACTATCGCACACTTACCTTATGGAGCTATACCACAGATGGGCCAAACATGACGCTTCGACATTTCGTGTTTTGTGGTTCTGAACATTCACCATTACCATAGTTCACACTATACATGTCGGTGTTGTGGTGTTCGCTCAAATGGGTTTTTGATCTCGTAATATGGACCCAAATATTTTCATCATCAAAATAACTCCTAAAATTCTTATTTTTGTCAGTCACAAAGTATATTTGTTTGCAATGGGCTACCACACCCAATATATTTTTGAAAATTAAGATTCAAGCCAATACTCTGCAAAAAAAAACAAAAAAAAAAACCTTATTACACTGTAAGTAACTTTGTTCAAGTATCACATTTACAATTAAACCAAACAGAAAATCATTAATACACATTTTGTTTTGCTCCTCTTCATATTTTAATATGTTTTCAAACATATCTATTCACTAAATGTATAATCCAAGTATGCTCACATAAATCAATTGTTACATGTATTAGTTTTATCTTATATTAACACTTCCAAAAATTTTCCATAAACTATTATGACCAACCATATCAGATGCCTTTTAAACATCACACAGAAATAATAAACCTTCCTTGTCTCATGTATCATAATTTTCTATTAACCTATGAATCATATATTTACTATTATTACTCATTTTCCTAAAAAAAGCAAATTATTAAAATCTCAGTTGTAAAATTTTACAAAATATCTTATGATCAGTATTAAATTTATTGGCCTTCAGTTTTTAATGTCATATCTATCTCCTTTTTTTTTAAATCTAATTCAAAAGATTCCTTTCACATATTTTTTCAGACTCATATTCTAACAATTTATTTAATACACATAATTTTCTATTGTTTAGTCATAATCTTATAAAACAAATATGACATCTTATATTGACCAGGAGGCATACCATCTTTTACTTTTGTTAAAATAATATTCAGTTCCATCAAAGTTATTTATTTTTTCAAAAAAAAAAGTTTCATCACTTTTTTGAAATTCCAAACTACCTTAACTGCCTCTTGAGTAGCTTGCATTAGTTCAACATAATCCTCTACAGCAGCTAATATGCTATCTTGAGTAGTGATAATGTCCCCTTCATTTGCTTCAATATTCTATTTTATACAAAAATCTTGCTTCACCTGTTTACATAATAATGGCTACATTTCTTTTTTAGTGTGTTGCACCACATATTGTTGGCTTTTTAATAACATCTGTACTTTCTTTAGTTAATATAGCCATTTCATCTCAATAGCTAAAACCTATTTGAGTGTGCTATTGATTATTTCTCATATTCTTTCCAGACTGTAGCGTATTCACTTTTTCTCATTCCAGAAGTTCTTTTCTACTTGACAATAAAAATGTTTTATATTCACTTTTGAATATCCACCAGCACTGTGTTCAAGAATCAAACATTCCACTAAAGACTTATGTTGACTTCATAAATTGTTTACAATAATTTCTGTTCCTCTCTACCTATTATTCAGCCATTTAAGTCCTTTACCTTTATGCATAATTATAGCAGTCCCCAACTACAAAAATATTAATTTGTGATCTGTTGTGTTACAGAAAAATAGATACAGAAAAAGCAAAATAATTTTAATGTCATAGGAAAAATAAATACAAAAAAGGCAAATCATTTTAATTTCTAAACATCTCCCTTTATTTGTAGATCCCATACTTGGACCCAAAATACATTTCACATACTCTAACACTAATTTAATTCTCTTAACCTTTCCATAGATTTTTCCCTTCATTTTTCACCTAACATGATAATTTCATATTTACTATTACAAAAAGGTTGTAACATCTTAAACAGTTCTTCCCTATCTTTCAAACTACCAGGAGGATAAATTACTATTAAATGGATAACTCCCAAATTAGACTGAATATCACAAACAACTATTCTACCAGATATCCCAATCATTCCATATAAATTTGGATTTTTTTGTGTAATCATATAATCTAACTTGAACTAAATTTTGTCCAATCTCCATATAACATTTTGCCTCAAAATGCTTTCACTTGTTTTTTTTTTTAATTTTTTAAGCAGCTAATATCCTATAAATGTGTAATATCCACTTCTATTTTGCTACAAATATTGCAGTTCTTCTATCTTCATTTATAATAATATTAATATTCAAAATAGAAATAGAAAGATTACCATTTCTCTTTTTAAACATTTTTCTTTGCTCCTCATTTTAGTTCTTTCCTAAAGTTGTATTATTATATTCAGAGCCATCACTTCCATCTGCCTTCAGACTTTGATTGAATACCCCTTTCCTAACACCCCTTTTCCCCTACAGAACAAACATCGCTATGTAACTCGCCTCCCACTACTTCACTAGCACCCATACTTGTATTTTCTTGCTCATTAATATAATTCTCTTTATTATTGTCTATTTCACAACCTATACATGGCCCTAGTTCCTTAATTTCTATATTTTAATAAGTGAGCAATCAAATCAATAATTTTGCACAATGCACTTGTATGTCTTATATCATGTCATTGTACACATTGCCATTTGATACAATTCTGAATTAAATGTGCACTGTTTCTATAAAAAAAGAAAACTACAGGTTTTTGGTTGATTTCTATATAACATATAGGCTTTATACCCTGCAATATGAAAAACACCAGGAATATTTGTTAATTTTCCTTCTACACATTTAAGTATAACCCACATTTACCATGTCCTATTCTACAGCTGTTTGTCATCTTAAACTTTTTAAAATTCCCTATACAGTTTAACAAACATTATAACATATATTTGAAGCACGTCTTTTAAATCTCAGCGGTGTGAAACTGGAGAAACAACTTTCTTTTAAAGTTCAGGTTATTAATATGAAATTAATATTTTCCCTTGGTATATATAATTGCTTTAAATCACACCAGTGCAGAAAACATTCTGCAACCATTACAGTTTCAAAAGGCGCATCACAAAATTTTTCTTTTCCAACATGCATAAAGGCAGACATGCCTGTTGTGGAGAAGCCTAATGGAATATTGTATCTGTCAATTGCAGAGTCCATTTTGGAAGAAATACTTATAACAGGAAAAGACTGAGATAATCTGTATGAAATAAAGTCAGTGCCTGTGTTATTATCTTCTACTGCTATTCATAGATAGCCACTGTTCAAATTTCCACAGGGTGTCCAGATTTTTGCATCATATTTTTGGTCTGTTTCTCATAAAATTTCTGATTTTCAGACAAATCACTGATAATTGAAGTCATGTGACATACATTTGAGTTTTAGACTTCATATCTTTCAGAAAAAGTATGCTAACAGGAATTCTAGCAATTTTCTAAGTTTATAACAGCAATATTTAAAATCTGTCCCTACTTTTGGGCCTTTGTCCCCCATTATTCTAAGCTTTGTTCAGATTTCTAGTACTAAGAAGTTGAGGGATATGCTGCTGCATATGGTTGCACAACTGTCCTGTCTGACTGTTGAGGCTTCACATGCCCTGTTCTATCTTCTGACTGACAAAACTATTCCATCCAGCAACACAGTTTCTTTATTTAATTTCATAATTTCCTGCATAAAACCACCGGCTGTCACGCTTTTAGAAGAATCAGTTTTATCCATTGTCTGACTCCACAATGCTTCTGCATCCTAACTAGGTTCTACTTCAGAAATTATCTGCTGCAATTTGTCCAGCAGTAAACCACATTCATATAACTGTTAACGTTCACATTTTCTGATTCTTTTGCCAAAACTGCAGTCTCTGTCTCCTCATGATCCAACAGCGTGTCATGAAACATCCTGAAATGCAAAAGGTTGAGGAAGCTCCATGATGCCCTAACCAAATTTTTCCTAGTAGGATAAATAACTAAAATAAAATGTAATCTTACCTTCTCAGACCATTTTCTGAACACTGATTCTACTTTCTCTGTTTTGCCCTTTGTTTCACATAGTAGAAACACTTAGAAGCCAGTACTTTTTTTAGGTTTTGCAAAACTGTGTTATGTTCAAATATGATGAAATATTGCACCTCTTGTACTCCTGGAGGTTAATAATTATACATTACTCAGTCTTTAAGAAACTGGTTATTCACAAAAAATATATACGTTCAGTAAATCCATCTCAAGCTACTCTATAAGTAGTTTTGTTTTTTGCTCCCCTAGGACTTTGTCAAATGGTTCTACTACTGACACCCAATTCACTCATTCATTCTGAGGCCACTGGAGCAGGGCACTCCTGGGCTGGGCATTAGCCCTGTGGCCCATTCATTTCTACCCAACAGCCCTAATCAGCTTTTTCCCCAGTGAGAGTCATATGGTAAGGAGCAGGACAGTTTGCTGATCCTAGAGGGAGGTCTGTCCCCCAGCTGGGGTTCCCCTTGTGGCTTTGCCAAGGCCACTATTGCAGTCCCCCAAAGGGATGTGTGCTTCTGTAGGCAGGATTCCCCTTACTTATTTATGTTAAGCACCATGTCTGTGCAGGCTCAGCTGGATCAGTCTTCACTGGGTAACATCTAGTGCTGTTGTACCCCATGTCGTGAGCCAAGCTGCTTTCCTCCCCCCTTAATATTTGCACTGGTAATGGCTGCTCACTGCCACCCTCCCTGGTCAGCTCCTACAGGCGCTCAAGCTGCTAAGTTAACTTGGGTTACCTGCTCTGTAGTCAGGGCTTGGTCTCTTTATGCCATGAGGTGGCTACCACTCTATAAATTGTAAAAGGTGTGGAGGTTTGTAATCTACTGCAGGTAATCTAACACCCTGATTATATGGAACAATGAGAACTGCTGGCTCTAGAAGGCTGTCATAAACAACTCTGCAAGTATGAATTATGAGTAAATGTATAAAGACATAAACTTTGACATAAGGCTATATTTTAACAAGCTATAACATTACTGTAACATTACTGATAAGAAAACAATCATCCATAAAGCATTTATGTAGCCAGTCTCTAGCAAGTGTGACAGGCTTTTTTTATTTAGAGGTGGTCATAGTTATAGGATCATAGGTTCATAGATAGGTACTAGGCTTGATGCCCTTGAAGGCCATTTTAAGCCTAGCCAGTTTCTGTTTGGTGCTTGAATTAACCTATCACATTTGGTGTTAGATTGACCATATCCATCCCATTGCTGATAATTATATATTACACCTAGTGAGAATAACTGGGATAATACCATAGATAATTTGAGGGGACACATACATAAAATAAAGTCTATAGGAGCTGTCTCTGCCCATTAGTAGTAAAGGGGCTGTCTTGAGGTACATTTTCTGTTTCCCATCCACAGATTCAAAATGCACTTAAATATGGACAGGAATGTGCTTTGTTTTACATGGATGGGGAGTCTGTTTCAGAGCAGTGGTATCCTCTGTAAGATATGCCTGTCCCTCCAAACCATTCTGTAAATGCTGCAGAAGAGGTTTAGATCCCTAGACTGAGTATTTCTGATGCTATTGGATTTGCTGATGGGAAGTAAATCCATCAGTACTGGGGTGGAAGATGCCTTGTAAGAGACACAGGTCACCTCTTACAGTCTGTCGGATACTGAGTATAGTGACAGGGCTTTTAGTTGGTCCATGAAGGACATATTGTTTAGGCCTTGTATCCTTTTAGTAAGGTAACTTTGTGGGAATTCCAGTTGTTGCATCAATATGTACTGATACATAAAGGGGGTACTATACTCAGTGACTGGCCTTATGCAGGAGAATGGCTGCAGCTATTAAGACATTGCTGCATAGTTTTTTTGCAGACATCATACTAAGAAGGCTGAATTCAGTTATGTGCTCTTCAATGCATTTTGAAGTGAAGCTTTGTAGTTAGGTATAATATGATGGTGAAATCCAGTGTTTACCAGTCTAAGTATTAGAAAATTGTATCAGGAAAGAATAAATATGCAGCCCTTAGGTGTATAATAGTTCTTTTAATAACATTATATGACTCTCCCTCAAAGTGATTGATGTATGGGTTTGCTAAAGCTATTGAAGTCCCTAGTACACTTGAGGTACAAGCTCCTTCCTGAAGAACACAGCAGTCACTTCCTTTTAGCAGGCTGACTGACCTTGAGTAACACCTTCTGAAATCTTTTTCATGAAATGAATATCAAAGTATAGCTATTTATTTGCCATTTTTCTTTCTATGACAAAGTGGATTTTATATAAATATATATATATATATATATATATATATATATATATATATATATATATATATATATATATATATATATATATATATATATATATATATATATATATATATCTGTGTGTGTGTGTAATATATATATATATATATATATATATATATATATATATATATATATATATATATATGTGTGTGTGTTATTTTTCTTTCTCCAAGAGGAGAGACAGAGATTACACCCTTAGAAGGTCAGTGCTATTTCTAGATTGGTCATTTAGAATTAGCTGCCTATTTGCCTGTCCCACTGACGACCCTGTGTCTCTGAGTACCATTGCTGTCAAACTGACTGTTCAGTTTTTGTGCGGTTACAGTTAATTTGATAGCTGAGTTAAAATATGGTTGAACAGTTTCTACTGTTTCAAATTCCACACCTTTTCTTTTCATAGTAAAATATAGTATGACTGGATACCTCTCTCTGGAATAGCTCATGATGTCACTGGCGTATTTCCTTTTTGTTTGCTTTGAATAACTTGGCAGGATCCTGATCTGGCAGTTTAAAGGCATTCTTCTTTTTGTTACTGTCTAGCAATATTCTGTTTTAGTTGTTTCTCCTTGAAATCTCGTTGTCTGGGATCTTAGATGGTAAACACAAAGCTGTCTGGGTTATCTGAGAATTTAGAGGTGAACTGAGCTTAAGGTCAAAAGGCATCGGCAGATGTATCTGAATGAATTTTATTGGGTCTCTGTTCTCTAATCCTTCTTTTATACCTAGAATTCTTATATTATTATAGTTAGAGCCGTTCTTCTGATTTTTCATTTTCACTATAACTGTGTGATCAGTTTAATTTATGGAAATTCATATTCATTTCCTATGTAATAGCTCCTTAAATTTTAAGACATGTCTGTAAAAACAAAGTTTTTGCTATTAAGCCTGAGTTTCATTAATATGTTAGTCGTTTGATGTTTTAGATTCATTAGCTCTTCAGATACTTCAATTCTGAGAGCAATGAGTTTGTCAGTTTTCTCACTCAGCGTCTCAGTCAGTGATATGCTGGTGGATTTTTTCAATATAACCTTTAAAATACTAATAAAAGTCTTAAATTGAAAATAAAATGTTGAATTTTTGAACTTATTATTTTTGGACTTCTTCAAATTAAGATGAAGTTAAAAAGGAATAGGACTGCAGAAATGATTCATTGTGTTATGATTAGAAAACAGTCAAGACATTCAGGCAGAGTGGATTAGAACAGAGAATCTTTTTTTAAATGAAACAGAAAGTTGTGGAAAACTCTTCAAAAACTCAAAATTAACTTTTTCCAGTGCTGTTAGAATTCTTTTAGGTTTACTTTTGTATGGTAGAAATGGCAATAAATCTGTTAAATCAAAGACAAACAGCACAAGCTAAACATTAACCATCACCCCCATCTTCCTGACTGAGCAAACTTCACCTCAAGATTCTTATTTTTCAAGCATGACTTAGCCTTTTTTCACCAAAATGTGTGAAAGTGATGAGAGCAAAATACATGCCATGAACAAAAAAATTGAGATTGTAAGAGAAAAATATAACGCATGTTTGCAGATCTCACAATATCCCTGATTATTATTATTAATTTGTGCTTTCAAATTTCATGAAATAGTGTGGAAGATTGCCAAAGTGTGTAGAACAAAGGATTTTTGTAGGCCAAACTCAGTGGCATATCTCATGATGTGTGTCACACGAATAGCTCCTTCTGCTAAAAAAAACACTTGACTCAGACAACCGTCAGCATAGTGTTTTGAAAATTATACTTTTTTCTCCAAACAAAAGGAGTGAAGCAAATACCCGATTACTTGATTTTTGTGAAATTAGTAGGGCTTTGCCCCTGCATAAAATTTAATTTCACTTTGATCACAGTTGTATATATTTGGGACAGAATGTTTATTATTTTTAGAGATGTGACTAAAACACTACTTCTGGAAAACTGTGACTTTACAGTCTTTTGATCTTAATTTTGTATAACTGGGATGGAGTTTTTACTATTTTGGGGAGTCTTGCATGTCACCAGAGAGCTATGAGGCTCCCTATTGAAATGTCAGCGCTTTGAGTGCTGACAAGCCAACCCCCACCCCCGGAAAAAAAAAACAGGAGAAGAGCAATTTTTGAAAATCTTTTTCTTTTTGCAGGGGGTGGGGCAAGCCCTCCTGCATTCCTCCCATGTGCGGGGCAAGCCCTCCACACCCTGTGAACTTATATATACAAACTCCTAGGAAAAGAGGAATATTCTGAGAAATGGCATCTTGGACTTAGTATATGTAAGACCATTGTTTTGACCATTCAGAATCGCTCTGGTGGATCCCAACATTTCAAATGGTTACCGAGCTATGAAGGATGAAGAAAGTAGACATGAGTATAAGGAGATGAGACACATGGCAAAGAGAAAGGTGGCGAAGGCTAAGGATAAGGCATATGGAGAGTTGTATGAGAGATTGGACACTAAAGAGGGAGAAAAGGACCTGTACAGATTGGCTAGACAGAGGGACAGAGCTGGGTAAGATGTGCAGCAAGTAAAGGTGATAAAGGACAGTGAGGAAAATGTACTCACAAGTGAAGAGAGCATGTTGAGGAGATGGAAAGAGTACTTTGAAGGGCTGATGAATGAAGAGAATTAGAGAGAGAGAAGGTTGGATGATGTGGGGATAGTGAATCAGGAAGTGAAACAGATTAGCAAGAAGGATGTAAGGACAGCTAAGCTATGAAGAGGATGAAAAATGGAAAGGCTGTTGGCCCAGATGACATACCAGTGGAAGCATGGAGGTGCTTAGGTGAAATGGCAGTGGAATTTTTAACCAGATTGTTTAATGAAATTTTGGAAAGTCAGAGGATGCCTGATGAGTGGAGAAAAAGTGTTTTGGTACCTATCTTTAAGAATAAGGGTGATGTGCAGAGCTGCAGTAACTACAGAGGGATAAAATTGATCAGTCACAGCTTGAAATTATGGGAAAGAGTAGTGGAAGCTAGGTTAAGAAGGGAGGTGATGATTAGTGATCAGCAGTATGGTTTCATGTCAGGAAGGAGTACTACAGATGCAATATTTGCTTTGAGAGTGTTGTTGCAGAAATACAGAGAAGGTCAGAAGGAGTTGCATTGTGTCTTTGTGGACTTAGGGAAAACATATGACAGGGTGCCTAGAGAGCAGTTGTGGTATTGTATGAGGAAGTCGGGAGCGGCAGAGAAGTATGTAAGAGTGGTACAGGATATGTACGAAGCTAGTGTGACATTGGTGAGGACTGCGGTGGGAGTGACAGATACGTTTAAGGTGGAGGTGGGATTACATCAAAGATCAGCTCTGAGCCCTTTCTTATTTGTAGTGGTGATGGACAGGTTGACAGATGAGATCAGACAGGAGGCCCCGTGGACTATGATGTTTGCAGATGACATTGTGATATGTAGTGAAAGTAGGGACCAGGTTGAGGAGACCCTGGAGAGGTGGAGATATGCTTTAGAGAGGAGAGGAATGAAGGTCAGCAGGGATAAAACAGAATATATGTGTGTAAATGTGAGGGAGGGTAGAAGACTGGTGAGCATGCAGGGAGTTGAGTTGGTATAGGTGGATGAATTTAAGTACTTGGGATCAACAATTCAGAGTAATGGTGAGTGTGGAAGAGAGGCGAAGAAGAGAGTACAGGCAGGGTGGAATGGG
This sequence comes from Protopterus annectens, assembly GCF_019279795.1. Classification (NCBI taxonomy): domain Eukaryota; kingdom Metazoa; phylum Chordata; order Ceratodontiformes; family Protopteridae; genus Protopterus; species Protopterus annectens. Next base: position 643,506,315 of record NC_056736.1, read on the forward strand.
TGGAGAATAGTGTCAGGAATGATTTGTGACAGACGAGTACCAGTAAGAGTGAAAGGAAAGGTCTACAAGAGGGTAGTGAGACAAGATATGTTATATGGGTTGGAGACAGTGGCATTGACAAAAAGGCAGGAGTCAGAGCTGGATGTGGCAGAGTTAAAGATGTTAAGATTTGCACTGGGTGTGACTAGGATGGACAGGATTAGGGATCAGTATATTAGAGGGTCAGCTCAGGTTGGACAGTTTGGAGACAAAGCAAGAGAGGTGAGATTGCATTGGTTTGGACATATGCTGAGGAGGGATGCTGGGTATATTGGGAAAAGGATGCTAAAGATGGAGCTGCTAGGTAAGAGGGAAAAAGGAAGGCCTAAGATAAGGTTTATGGATGTGGTAAGAGAGGACATGCAGGCAGTTGGTGTGAAAGAGCATGATGCAGAGGACAGGAAGAAATGGAAACAGATGATCTGCTGTGGCGACCCCTAACAGGAACAGCCGAAAGAAGATGATGATGATGACCGAGCTATGAAGGATGCCAAGAAAGCTTTCCATCTCTTCAATAAATAAGTGCTATTCCATCATGCATCCTCTGATGGACAGGACAGAATTTAATGTAAGGTAATATGATTTAAGTATAAAATGGATGTATTGGCTATACCTGCAGTAGTTATGTCAGAAAGTCAATTATAATAAGGACAGATGGCATATGTCACTCTCAGTGACTTCTGAAGCTACCAGAAATCTGTAAATCATTATAAAGTTTTCACTCACCTGAGTCAAGTTGACCAGCATTCACGCTTGTGTCAATGCATGACTTCTACTTTGCAAGGACTGGTGGCCTCCTTAAATCATGCCTTTGTTAATTAGTTGTATAAAAATACAGTGGGAATGTATAGTAATTTAATAAAGCTAGAGATGAAGGAGCACTAGTCCCTCTTACAACCAGCATCATTGAGAATAAATGTTATGGAAAAAAAGAAAACAAGAAAGACTTGATGTTCATCATTCTCATTGCTGCAGTAGCCTATGGCTGTATGGGTTATATCTTGTCCAGGATATAAGGGCTGGCCAGTCTACAAAAGTTTCTGGCATCCTTGCACACACTCATGCCTGGTATGCTGTGGCTTGAGAATCCCAAGAGAGGAGACAGCAGTCTATGTGTGAATTTCTTCAATACTTTTTTGCCATCCTTAAGAGTGAGCAAGTCTGGACTTTACAAGATCAACAGTCATCTCCAGTCTTCTATTTCCAGCAGATAAACCCCCATTCGGGAGCCCTTGCACATAAAAATATTGTTTTAATATTTTGTGACAGAAATAGGTGCCATATCTCCTTAAGAACACCAGCTTTTGTGCTGCCTATATACATTTTTATGGAAGGCGCAGTGGTGCAGCGGTAGCATTGTCACCTCACAGCAAGAGGTTCTCTGGTTTGATTCTCAGCTGGAGTGCCTTCTGTGTGGAGTCTGCATGTCCTCCCTGCATTTGTGTGGGTTTTCTCCGTGTACTCTGGTTTCCTCCCACGTTACAAAGACATGTATATAGAGTGTTTCTCCCTGGGCCTCCACTGAAAATTGGCTTTGTTCCAAGTTGGACTTTCCCAGTAAATAAATACATTTTAGCTGTGAACTGAAGGATTTTACCTATTTAAAGAAAAATCTGTGTTTTATGCTTGTGTACACTTTGGGACAACTTTCCTGTATTTTACTTAAGGCAGTGACATTTTAGTGAAAAGTCACATGGTTATTGTGGAAAAATAAAGTGCACTGCTTGTGCATTTACTATGTGGATATTGAAGGGATTATAGGAAAGGTTGAGTGCATGTACTGGTTGTAAACACTACAGTGACACCTTACCTTCAGACTGACTCCTTCAAGCAAGGCTCACTGGCAAACAGGCTTTTCACTCAGGATGAATATGCATTTCCTTAATGGCCTTGTGGTTCCTTCTCTGGTTGTACCTTTAAAAAAAGAAAGTTAAAGAGCCCTTGCTTTTACTTTGAGCTCTGTCTAAGCCTCAAATGTTGGTTGGCTGGTCAATCTGCAATAGCCACTGTTGGTTCCTCACACCACTCACTAGTTTCTCAGGAACCCTCTGGTCTAGTCCTTTCTGCCACCATGAGCTGAGGGTACCAGATCCTCTTTGGCTGTTGCACTGTCTATGACTGGCATGAAAGAACCTTCATTTTTGAGCTTGGGAGTTTCTCCAGGAGGTTCTTCTCAGGTGGCCAGGATAAGAGAGCTATTTCCCAGATCAAAGTGCCATCCATTAGAAAAAAAAAAAACAACTAAACAAAAGGTTAGACATATTTTGTCTTAGACCACTGTGCCTGTTGACAAGATTAATTACTTACCTTAGCTCAGAAAGTATTGCAGGCTTTGAATCCTGTGAATCAGCTTTTTAATACTGGTATTAACCTTTGCTCCACAACTCCTGAGGTTATTTTATTAGATGATTCTGATATAGACAGAGACAGGACTTCTGCATGATCTTCATAAGTCCATGACTCTGATTCTGAGGAGAGTGTTTTCTCAGATTCTTTAACAGAGGAATCTTATTTTTCTGAAACTGTGTCCTGAATGAACAAAATATTATTGCGGGAGCAAATGGGTACCCCACCCTCTTTTATGGAGATTCTGTGACATGATACAAGTGGATATGTCAGTTTCCACTCCTATTCCTATGCCAGCCTTGGGACATGTGTTTTTTTTTTCTTCCCCCAACAGCCCTGGTAGTCAAGCTTCAGTCTCCAGAAAGGCAGCTAGACCTTCTAAAGTATCTCAGTGTAACGAGCATTTGTTTTCTCACCTCGGGTCTGATGCAACAGCTATTTGCATTTCATCTCCTGCTGCTAATAAAGTTCTGGTTAATACTAATGTTTTGCCTTTTTGCAAGTATGGTAAAGCCTTTAACCATTTTGGAAAGAGAGTTTCCTTTTCTTCAGCACTAGCCTTCAGTATTCTGAATTACCAGGCATATATGTTCAAGTACTTGTTGACTTGAGTGCACAGTTTGACGAAATTTTCTGACACTTTACCTTTAAAAGGTAGTTCCTTTCTGAATCCTATTGTTACTTCTCTTTCTCAAGTGTTTAAACATTCTTTGAGTGTGTATGATTGTGCTGACTCTGTTTCTGAGCTATAGCTACCACTACTGTGATGAGATTGGTCCATCTGCTATTTGGGTTCTGAAATAGTTTGGTGAAACTGGTAAATTAATCTAGGGAGTTACTAGGATATATTTCAGCCTCCCTTTATTAATGCCCTTCATATCCCCTGGTGCTGTTTTTAAAAAGAAAAACAAACAATCCCATTAAGTTTTCAGCAAACAGGAATCTAAAAAGAAATATTAATAGGGTCTAAAAGAAGCAGAAATCCTCTAAAAAATGAGTCAGGCATCTACTTCAGAGTGACTGTGCAATCATTCTTCTTCCTCCCACCACTACATTTCCTCCCACTGCCACCACTACAAATCTGTCCCAGAAACTGGTTCTGAGTTTCCCCTTTTGGCAACAGATTGTTTCAGGTGAGTGGGTTCAGAGAGTAGTTCGAGAGTGTAATAAATATCAATGGACAGACATATCTCATTTTTGGAAAATCCCCCCTTATCATCTGAACCAAACAGAATTTTTCCTCAGGTTCTTCAACACATGCTTTCTATGGGGTCATAGGTTCATAGGTTTTTACTAGGCTAATGACCACAAGGGCCTTTTAAACCTAGCCACCATAAGCATGGGTCTGGGAGATGAACCATTTATAGGTTACCTGTGTCCATTAGAGACATAGGTGCCAAACCAGGGATACATTTCCAGTTTCCTATCCAATTGGGTCATGGAACCAATGCTTTATAGTTGGAATGGAGAAGGATTTGATTCTGGTACCAAAAAAGATCCTTTGTGAATACCATTTCTCATCCAGCCCTTTCTGAACTTTTTTGTGAAAGTACCAAAGTTCAAGATGTTGACCTTACAAACTCTGAACCTCTCATTCTCTTTCTAGGTTTCATGGTAATTCTAGACTTAAAATGCTTATTATCACAATCTGATTATCAAAGAGTTCAAAGCTTTCCTCAGATTTTCTATGTCTGGGTCACATTACTGATTCACTGAATTACTCTTTGAGTTATCTACAGCTCCAGGACTGCTCACAAAATGTCTAGCTTCTGAGATAGCCCCTTTCATGGGTTACAAACCTCCTTCTGTACCTGGACTTTGAGATCAACAGTCAAAAACTCTACATAATTCTGTCTCACAGGATTGTCTTTTTAGGAAGCCTTTTTGATTCTTTCCTGAAAAAGGCATTTCTAACCAAGAAGAAAGTCAACTTTTATCTGGACATTTTCCTGAGCTTCTCAAATCAGTCTCAGACTTCAGCCAGAGAGTATCTCAAGACTGTAGAGTTCCTTGCATATTTGATTCTAATGATTCTTCTAGCGAGGTTGCACTTAAGAAAAATTCAATGGTTCTTGAAAAACTATATGGACCCAGTATTTTCACCCTCTGGAATTTATTTATTATTATTATTTATTTCCAGTTTGATTACCGGGGAAGTCCACTGGGCCTTGAGACCTGTTTTCAGTGGAGGCCCGGGGAGAAAAGCTCCAGATGTACAAATACAAAATACAGAAATATAAAATATGAATGATACATTGAGGTAATCAGTTTGTACAATAGAAACATTCATTATTGCAACAAAGTCAAATACTACTTCACTAAGGTTATTCTAAAAGGTTATACAATCATAAGCTGTTCTTATAGGGTAATTTAAGACAAAGCATTATTTGAGCACATGAGCACATTCTTAGAAGGTTATACATTTGTAAAGGTATTCTTATAGAGTAGTTTGAGAAAATGCATTATATAAGCACATAGAGAAGAGAGTTAAGAAATCTATTTACAATATTTACATGAAGCGGTATGAAGATAAGTCTTTGGGACATTTTGAGTGCAATGCAGCACTCTATGTGGTATGAATATGTACTTGGATAGTTTTTAGTTGGGGTGGACTAAAGGACAGCCTCACCTTTTTACACTCTAGGTAGGATATTTGTGAGTTTTTGAATAGTTTTAGGTAGGGTGAAAGCAGGTGCATTTCCACTTAGTGGACAGATGTTTGAAAAGCAGAGTTTTGAAATTTTCAGTGCTTGATATTGTTCTTAGAGAGGAAGGGAGAGAGTTCCAAGCCTTACCGATAGTGAAGGAGAGGAGAAGCTGGCCAGCAGGACTTTTAAGTTTGTAGATAGCAATCAGATTTTGATGTTCAGATCTGAGAGATCTCTTAGGGGTGTAGGGAGGAAGGATATTAGCTAGAGCAGGACAGTTAGATGGCTGAAATATAAGTTTATGTGCTGTTGTGAGCTGCAGATAGGTTAGGTAGTTTGGTAGTTCTAGCCAATTTAGGGATTGAAGGGAAAGGCAATGATGGGTGGAGTTTTTACAGTTTGACGCAAATTTAGAGATTTTGTTATAGCAGCTGTCTAGTTTGGAGGTGCTGGAGTATGACAAGTTGGATAAGAGAGGGGCTCCATAAAGTAAAGAGGGCAAAAGGTAGGTAGTGGCCAGAGTATGCCTTGTGGTGAAAGAGAGAAAGTGATTATTCCTGTATAGCATGCCTAGTTTTTGATGTTTTTTTTTAATATTTTGTTGAATGTGTATGTCGAACTTTAGGAATTCGTCAACTGTAACACCGAGGAGTTTTGCAGAGGGAACAACTTCAATAGTGGATTTAGAGTTGCTAAGGACTTTGAAAATATCTTTATTGAAGGAGTAAGATTTTCTAGGGGAGAAGAGAAGAGAAGAATTTTGGATTTGTTAGCATTAAGGGAGAGGTGTTTTTTATGCATCCAGTTTTCAGTGGTTGAGAAGGCAGCTTGGGTTTTGAGAAGCAGTTCAGAGCTGTTTGTGGCAGAGCAGACTATGGTTGAATCGTCTGTGTATTGAATAATTTTGGCATTGGGGATAGCAGAATGAAAGTTATTAATAAAAAATATTAAAGAGCATGGGTCCCAGGATGGATCCCTGTGGTACACCTGTTGGGGTGGGTAGGAAGGAGGAGATGGAGTTTTTCCATTTGACTGCCTGAGACCTATCAGATAAGTAGCTAGAGAACCAGGATAGAGAATTAGGAGATAGATGCAGGTTTGATAGTTGAAGGAGAAGATAATTATGAGAAACAGTGTCGAAGGCTTTAGAGAGATCAAGCAAGACAGTAGAGACGAGGTGACCGGAGTCTCGGGCTTGAGTGATAGTTTCTAGGTAGGATAATAGAGCAGTAGTAGTGCTATGACCAGAACGAAAGCCATGTTGGGTAGGTGCTAGAAGATGGTTTTGGGTTAGAAAAGGCATAAGTTGGGAGTGGACACACTTTTCTAAGATTTTAGAGATAGTTGAGAGTAGAGCAATGGGGCGAAAGTTTGAGATGTTGGTGTTCTTGCCTCCTTTGTGCAGTGGAAGGATATAAGCTGAGCACCATAATTTGGGGACGTAAGATTCATTAATAGATCTGTTAATAATGATGCTGATCGGGAGTGCTATCCCATCTGCAGCACATGTTAGAAAGGAGGAGGGAATATTGTCAGGGGCATTAGAGCAGGGTTTAAGTTTAGATAGAAGTTTTTTTATGAAGTTAGTAGAGACAGGTTTGAGCTCAAATCTAAGGGGAGGGTTATCGGAGGAATTGGATGGAGAATGAAGGGGAACAGAAGGGATATTGGTAGGGAAGGTCTTAGTTAGGTTAGGTCAGATATTGTTTGTAAGAAGAAAGAGTTAAATTCTGAGCATAATTCTTGGTCAGATTTATTTGGGTCAGGACTGGGATTATGTTTGGAACCGGGATTAAGGAGAGAGTTTATTGAGTTCCAGAATTTTTTGGAGTTGTTGTTATTGTTAGATTGGAGGTTGGAGTAATAGGATTTTTTGTCCTTGGTAATTTGTTGTTTTACTTGGTTACGTAGTTGCTTATATTGGAGCAAGGTGTTGGGCAGTTTGTTGTTTTGGAACAGTTTCCATAGTTTATCCCTTTGATGCATAATTTATTTAGTAAGTTTAGATAACCAAGGAGCGGTATTTATTTTTACCCTTTTATTTCTGATAGGGGCGAGAGAGTTAAGTGTATCTAAGAAAACAGAGTTGAAGTAGTTGATAGCAGCATCAAGAGGGAGAATTCTAAGGTCTTGCCAGTTCATTTGTTTAAATAGGTTTGAGAAGGTTGTAGGGTTGAAGTTACTAAGATTACGAGTTAGGATGTATTGATGTTGGTGAGGGGAAGAGTTGGTAGTGCGATGAATGAAGGCTGGCAGGTGGTCACTAATGGTGTCTGGAATTGTTCCAGAATTAGTGATTTTGTTTGGATTGGAGACTAGGATCCAGTCAATAGATGAACCTGGGGGATTAGTTTTGTTGGGTCTAGTTATATGCTGGATTGTTTGGGTGAAGTTATAAAGGTTGATGGCAAGGGAGGGGGAGAGAGAGTTAATTTTATTCCAGTCGATATTTACGTCACCTAAGATGTATGTTTCGTAGTTAACTTTAGTAGAAGCCCATTGGAGAATTTCTTCAAGGATGGGGATATTATTTCCAGGGGAGATATATAGGGCAATAATACAGATATTTTTGTGCCTATTTAGTTTCAGTAGTCCAGATGTAAGTTCAGTATTTTCAAATTGAGGAAATGGAATTTGGAGGGGAATTACAGTTAGTGATTTAGAGTAAACTATGGCAGAGCCTCCACCTTTTTTATAGGTCGGTCATTTCTAATAATATGGTATCCAGGGGGAAGTATTTCTGAATCAGAAATATGGGGTTTAAGCCAAGTCTCTGAAATGGCTAAGATGTCTGGTTGGTTGTGGGTTAACCAGGCCTGGAAGAGGTGGACTTTGTTATTGAGACTTTGGGAGTACAGGGTGAAGATTTTTAATATGTTTGGGGTGGGGGAGAAGAAGTTGGGTGATTATTGTTGTCAAAGAGAATGGGGCCAGGATTGGGGTGGATATCTCCGGCTAAAAATATAATATTGAGTAGGAAAGACTTGAGAAATTTTGGTATAGAGATAGAGGGTTCAGTTGGATATAAGGTTAATTTGTGTGTAAATGTAGTAGCAGTAGTGGATAGTATTTTGTAGTGGAACAGATAAAGTTGATTGGGTGGGATAAGAAAAGAAGAGATAGAATGGAAGTGAGAGAAAGAGTTATGGTGAAAGGAGTTTGAGGGGGAAGTTATTTTTGTTGGGGGAATTGCATAAGCAAAGGAAGAGTAAGAGCTGATATAGGATAAAGGAATCAGAAAGAGAAGGAGGGAGCAGGGGACTTTAAGTTGTTGGAGGATTGAGAAAACCATGGTTGTATAAAGTGGGAGAGAAGGGAGTGTCAGTTGAAGTAAAGAGTATGTTAGAGGTGAGTAATGAAAGTATGGAGAGAAGTAGTTTATCTGAAGTTGTATGAAGTAGGCAGGGATGAAGTAGTAAGATGTTTGGGAAGTAGGAGTACTGAGAGAGAGGTGATAGAGGAAATGTATGAGAGGAGATTGAGGAGATTGGGTAGGAGGAGTGGAAAGGAGAGGCAGAAGTTGGGTAATTTAGACTGGGTGGATTAAGTGTAGTTGTAAGGCGGGGAGAAGAGCTAATTGGTTAATTGGAACAAGGCGGTGGAGAGATTGAGGAATAAATGTAGGAGTGCTAGGGGCGGGTGTGAGTTGGGGGCAGGGTAGAGGAGCGGAGTGAGCCCGCAGGGCGAACGGAGCGGGTTCAGACAGGAAGGATGAGAGAGTCTGAGAGAACAATCAGTGAGCAGCAGGCTACTGCAATTCCAAAACACAAAACGTAGGAAGAAAAGCACAACAGCCGAAGTAGAGATGCTGTATAGTAAATAGTATTGCTGCCACACTTCAAAAGAAAATCCAAGGCCCATAAACGCTCCAAACAAAATTTATTGAAGTGGTATAATACAAGTAAAATGCGTCGACCTAGGTTTCGTCCGTCTACACGGACTTCTTCAGAACAGCAAATACTGCAGAAGAAGCTCTTAAATATCTTTCACATTGTTAATTAATGAGCCCATTAACCAATCAACTGCGCATAAAAAAGTTTTTAAAAAGACATTTAAAAAAACATTTTAAAAAACCACAACAAAACGAAAAGGCAGCTAGTGCACATAGTATGAAAACCTGTCGAATAATGTAAACTCCACTTAACAATAAGAATATCCTTATTTTAACTAAATAAGTGTACATTGTGTAAATATGTATATAAATAAAATTCCCTTAAATCTAAAGATGGATTAATATATAAAAATTATGTAAAATATTATGAATATGTATATATGTGTGCTACTGAAATTAATTCTATGGTACAAAGTAACCATAATAAGATGAGAATATGTATGGGGAAATGTAGTAATCTAATACACAAATAATATCTAAACCAGTTCCGTGCAAAAATATTTATATATCTAAGATAAAAAAGTATATTATAATATATGTATATATATATATAAGGCAAAATATATATATTATTTTAAAAAAATTGATATGGGGATACAAAACAGATACTAACCATGAATATTTACATGTGAATTAAAATTATGTATGATATATATAAAAATATATATACACATGTACCAAAATATGTACAAATATATATAATAAATATGAAATAGTAGAAATGTAATAAATATATATATGTGAAATGTAAATATATATGAAAAATTCTATATATAAATATATAAATAAAAAATATATAAATATATAAAATGTATGTATATATATAAAGGTGTGTCCAGTATTAAACATGTTTACCATGGAAAAAGTCCCATACATGTATGTATATATATATACACCTACTTTACATGTGTGCTGCAGACCCTTATAATAAAATGCATGAGTATATACGTAGTAGAAATAAACATATATACCAAAATCAAAACTATGTTAGTGACCCTTAATGTTGTTTAACCATAAAATGGGCTTGATGCTAATATATTCATTAAGTCCAGGATATTGGTGAGCATTAAGTAATATCTGCATCCTCAATTCTAAAATATCTAAATTATATTTAGTTATTTTGCCCTGTAAATCCATGTTCTGATGTGATACACCAAAAAACTTAAAATAATGATTTTCATATTGATTTATGTGTCTGGCTAGAGCATTTGTTAATTTGTTATTTTTAATGTCCAGTAGATGTTCTTTGACCCTATCCCTCAGATGCCTACTGGTTTTGCCAACATAAAACCCTTCACACTGTTGGCATACAGCGATATAAACAACATTAGTGGTATAACAATTTATATGCTGGCTAATTTTAATGTTGTGATTATTGACTGTCACAACTGTATCAGTGTTGATCAAATGTTTACAAGTTGAACACCTACCACATTTAAAATTACCCATGGGTTTGTGAGAAATATTATCAATTTTGACATTCAAGCTTTCAAACAAATCCTTAAATGAACTATCCTTCCTAAATACATGTGTTACACACCCTTTAAAAATTTCCCCCAGTGACTTGTCTGTACTTATAAATTTCCAATTCTTATTAATAATATTTTTAATTCTCGAGGCAATATCATTAAATGTAGTGATGTACAAAGGAATGTTATTGCAAATAAATTTCCCAGCATCAACAAATTGATTTTTGTGACTGTTACTAAATACCACCTCATTACTGTTTAATAAGGCCTTGTAAAAACCATTATGCCTTTTGCCTCTCACTTCTTTAGCTATGCTACTACAAAAATCATTCGGGTACCCTCTGTTCAGGAATAAACTAATAATAAATTTTATTTCATGTTCAAAATCCACCTCCTCACTAACCATTCTTGCTGCCCTCACCATCTGGCCTTTAACTACCGCTTTTTTCTGATGGTGAGGGTGCCAACTATCAAAATGTAAATAAGAATTTGAGAAGGTGGACTTCCTATGTATATTGGACACAAGCTTCTTCTTAGTTTTATCATAAGTTAACTTAATGTCCAGGTAACTAATACTTTCCTGGCTAATAACATATGTAAAATTTAAAAACCATACACTGCTATTAATATATTCTAAAAAAGTTTTTAAAACTGCTTGTTCCCCTTTCCATATAATAAATAAATCATCTAAAAACCGACCGTAAAACTTGACATATTTAAAATACTCAGAATTGAACACATAATTTAACTCCCAGTATGTCAAAACAAAATTCGCAAAACCTGGGGCACACACTGCCCCCATGGCTACTCCACTAATCTGTTTGTAGTAGGCCCCCTCAAAAAATATAAAATTGTTTTTTAGTACAATGCCCATTAGTTTAACTAAAACATTTATTTTGTTTTGATCGTAAAGGTTAGTATAATATAATTGTTCTTCTAACCAGTCTAGCCCACTGTCGTGAGGTATAACAGTATATAAATTACACATCAAAGAACATCTACTGGACATTAAAAATAACAAATTAACAAATGCTCTAGCCAGACACATAAATCAATATGAAAATCATTATTTTAAGTTTTTTGGTGTATCACATCAGAACATGGATTTACAGGGCAAAATAACTAAATATAATTTAGATATTTTAGAATTGAGGATGCAGATATTACTTAATGCTCACCAATATCCTGGACTTAATGAATATATTAGCATCAAGCCCATTTTATGGTTAAACAACATTAAGGGTCACTAACATAGTTTTGATTTTGGTATATATGTTTATTTCTACTACGTATATACTCATGCATTTTATTATAAGGGTCTGCAGCACACATGTAAAGTAGGTGTATATATATACATACATGTATGGGACTTTTTCCATGGTAAACATGTTTAATACTGGACACACCTTTATATATATACATACATTTTATATATATATATATTTTTTATTTATATATTTATATATAGAATTTTTCATATATATTTACATTTCACATATATATATTTATTACATTTCTACTATTTCATATTTATTATATATATTTGTACATATTTTGGTACATGTGTATATATATTTTTATATATATCATACATAATTTTAATTCACATGTAAATATTCATGGTTAGTATCTGTTTTGTATCCCCATATCAATTTTTTAAAATAATATATATATTTTGCCTTATATATATATACATATATTATAATATACTTTTTTATCTTAGATATATAAATATTTTTGCAAGGAACTGGTTTAGATATTATTTGTGTATTAGATTACTACATTTCCCCATACATATTCTCATCTTATTATGGTTACTTTGTACCATAGAATTAATTTCAGTAGCACACATATATACATATTCATAATATTTTACATAATTTTTATATATTAATCCATCTTTAGATTTAAGGGAATTTTATTTATATACATATTTACACAATGTACACTTATTTAGTTAAAATAAGGATATTCTTATTGTTACGTGGAGTTTACATTATTCGACAGGTTTTCATACTATGTGCACTAGCTGCCTTTTCGTTTTGTTGTGGTTTTTTAAAATGTTTTTTTAAATGTCTTTTTAAAAACTTTTTTATGCGCAGTTGATTGGTTAATGGGCTCATTAATTAACAATGTGAAAGATATTTAAGAGCTTCTTCTGTAGTATTTGCTGTTCTGAAGAAGTCCGTGTAGACGGACGAAACCTAGGTCGACGCATTTTACTTGTATTATACCACTTCAATAAATTTTGTTTGGAGCGTTTATGGGTCTTGGATTTTCTTTTGAAGTGTGGCAGCAATACTATTTACTATACAGCATCTCTACTTCGGCTGTTGTGCTTTTCTTCCTACGTTTTGTTTTTTGGAGGTATTGGTTCCTGGTTTTACTAGGCTACTGCAATTCACCTTACTGGAAGTAAGGGTGAGTATTGGTTAAAATTATCTGAGGTGGTGGAGAAGAGGGGAAGCAAAAGGGCAGAAGTTGAGGAGTGCAGCAAGTAGATTAAGAGGTATGTAGGCAGTCTTGTACAGCCGAGCTATACTTGGGAGATGTAGCAGGAGGACAGAAAAGGGTGAGAATGTAAGGCAGGACTAGTGGAGAGAGCTGGCCTGGAAGGAAAAGAGAAGAGTGTAGGAGTTATTCAAGGGTGAGGGAGAGACTGAGAACAGAGTTAGCTATTTTATCAAGAGAGGAAGGGGCACTTTGCAGTTAAAGAAAAGGTTAGGAAGGGCAAGATAATGAGAAATGCAGGGATAGGAAGGGGTACGGCTGCTGGGTAACCTGGCTAGGTAGCAGAGCTTTTAATACATATAGGAAAAAATAACAAAACAAATTTGAGAAATTATCAGTTTTACTACTTTGGTTGGGGAAACACGTACTTTATTGCTTCCCAATGTACAGGGCTCTGGTATAGGACAGCAAGTAGCTTTACTTCTTAATTGAGGAGGCTGGAGTTATTTGCCTGTTGTCCTTAGTCTTCATTCAGGGATGGTCCTTTAGTCAAGAGCAGAATTAGAAGGTATGAAGATTGTAAGAAGAAAGAGACGCTATGGCCAGGAAGAACTCACAGCAGCCAGAGGGGAAGTTCCAGTAATAAAGATGGTGCCACGCAGATCTTTGGGAATTAATTTCTAACTCCAGTCTTGGGTTTTGTGAAGGGAGAACTGCTTTGGTGGAGACAACACATCTTCATGAATCTAGGTCTTCCATTCTCTCTTTTTCAACCTCAGCTCAATCTATCACAACAGAACTTTCATATTTGGCTTTGGGGGCTGTTTCAATGGGGTAAAATGCTAGGACTTTGGAACAAATCAGACAGGCCAAAACACATAAATGTTAGTTGTTCCTTGTTATTCTTCCCTTATTATTCTCACCATGATAAAACAATTTCAGGCTGAATCACTGCACATTCTACTAGAGCCTTCAGGCCAAATCACTGCACATTCTACTAGAGCCTTCAGGCCAAATCACTGCACATTCTGCTAGAGCCTTCAGGCCAAATCACTGCACATTCTACTAGAGCCTTCTCTTTTTTGATGGCATACTGGAATGGTGTAGACTCTAGAATCTTTCTAGGGGCAACTACTCGGTCCTTTGTCCATACTTGTATAAAGCATTATTAACTGGATCACTTCTCCAAGTTCGGAACAGGCTTTGCTAGGACAATACTCCTGGGACACCTGGATCCTATATGTCCTCCTTCCAGAATGGATAGGACATGGTGATCTACCCATATAGACACAAGCTACTGCAGCAGTGAAAATGATCAACACAGTACAGATGTGTAAGTTGCACTTACCGTAACAGTAGATGGTTGAATTCTTCACTGTTGCAAAAGACACACCCACCCTATGTTTCCTTACTTTTTTTGATTTCAGGATGATTATGCTCTATCATTTCCTGGGGGCAAAAAGATCCTGAGGAGATAAATACCCAGGATGCTGTTTTCTTCACTGGGATTCTTGAGCCATCGCAGCCTGGGTGCTAGTGTGTGGAAGGGAGCCAGAGACTTTTGGAGACTGTCTGCCCCTGATATCCTAGGCAGGATATAACCCATAAAGCTATCAGTTACTGCAGTAGTGAGGAATTTGAACATCTACTGTTATGGTAAGTGAACTTACATAACTGTATTTTATTTTCAAAAAATGTAGGTTTCTACTTATCACCTACTGAAAAACGATTATACATACGGGTCCTTTGTGAAACCCCAAGCAATGAAACACTGAAAAACCACATAGTTGGTCACAAAAACTTGAAACAACAAAATGCAAAAAAAAAAAGAAAAAGAAAAATCAAATTTTAAGTGCTTTTTTGCAGGGACACTACCCCCAAGCTTATATATACCAGCTCTGCTGTTCCATAAATGCAAATGGAAAAATTGGAAAAAAATCTCCCCTTCCCCAAAAAGAAACAGGAATTCCTGCCAGTGCACGCATAGAAACAGCAATGAGAGCTATTCCCTATGGAAAACAGTTTCTAGCATTTTGTTCCTTGATGTCTTGTGACTTTGACACTTGATGTACAGAGAATACAAATGTAGTGACTTGTAGAGAAACCATGCTTGGTTATACTGAAAGCTCCAGATTGTATTTATTTTCACAACTGTCCCCGGGATTCATGAACCTTGCGCCAGGCGCCAGCATAGCGTCGGCGTTATAAAGCCAAATATGGCCACCGAGCGATTCAGGTATGAAGCAATCCCATGTGCACTACCGGCGTGCGCCGGACCTGCGCCGCCCCCAGCGTAGGTATGCTAATCACACTGTGTGCGGTATTGCACCATGCAAATGAAGGCAAATAGCGATTCACGAAGTGGGGCATGCGTAGCGTAAGGGCACGGCAATGTAAACCGAAAAAAAACGGTTTACATTTACCCAAACTTGACCAAGGAGTAACGGAAGGCTGTCAACGTCAGGTATCATACAGGTGCAATATGCCAAAGGGGAAAGGCACCGAGAATGTCCAAAGAAAACATGCACAAACTGTAAATAATGACAAAAATGTCATGCGTAGAAACCACAGCAGAACCCCCGGATATGTGTACAGAAGGTGCAAAGCAATGAAATAATATGACAATGTCCTAAAAGAGCTGTATAATACACAGCAGCTGTACAGCCACCACACACCATAGTATGTATGGAAAGCCCAACCCCAGCGCAAGGGTTGTCAAGGAGTGGTGGCAGTGTTCGGCGCCGTAACCATGTATTAGCAGTCAATGCCATGCAAATGAGGCAGATAATAGTGAATCGCAAAGCTGGCGGCGGTGTAAGGATGGAGCAAACGGCGCAGCGGTACTACACCGAGGAGTGGCCTACACGAGATACATGTCAATCGCAGAGGGTGTGCCACAGTAGGAGGAAGCATATTGGAGGCCAGCAAACCTGGGCTGTACAATGCACATCACAGCAGCAGGACCGGCGTGTGAGGAAATAGATGCGCTGAGAGTACATAATGCGCACAGATGCATGTGCACGAGGGTGACTATGTTCCCCAACACAGTCATGTGACGGCCTCCCCGTCAACAGCCACAGATATAGGAAGGTAATGCGGAGAATATGAGGAAATGCGGAAGCAGTGTAATTGGAGCCGTAATGAGCAATCAACACCAATTAATCCAGGAAGGGCAAACGGCGGCAGCCGACAACTCTGTATGCAGACTCCTGCATAACGGGAAAGGGGAGGCATATGAATGCAAAGATAGTAGGGGATGTAGTAGAAATGCAAAGAACAAAGAACCGAAATAGCATAGCCAAGTATAGAGGTAGCATAACTGCGGCTGCAGATAAAATGCATCATATGCCATGTGCCTGCAGGATGCAGTAATGTAAGATGCAAAGCTAAGCCAATGCAGGCAACTGTAATGCAACACTAAAGGCAATACCGTTGCAGTTGCAACAATAAAACACCGAAAATAATCCATGGATATGGCTGCACAGACACACCCAATGACATCACCGGGTATACAGCACAACAGTATAAAGTGTGAATGCACACAACACACAGCGGTTTCCCAAATGCCGCACCGTAGGGTGTAAACACACGGGAACTTTTAATATGTATATGGTGGGTGCCGCCGTGGCCGTGATGCATAGGTATGTGCCAGAGACAGACGGAGTTGCGGAGCGCGGTGCCGACAACTACCGTAGGCCTCACAGGAGAAGGAGAGTGTTCAGACCAAGGGTGACCTACCAGGGGCTGCAAGACCTGGAGATAGTAGAGCGCTACAGGGTGGACAGGGACACGTTACAGCAAATAGTGGAGCTGTGCCAGCCACGCCTGAGAACAAGAGACAACAGAGGGGAGCCCATCCCAGTGGACACAAAGGTATGTGTGAGCTTGCGAATACTGGCTACAGGTACCTTTCAAAGGCCAACCGGGGATATAATGGGTATCTCACAGGCATCAGCATCTAGGGTACTACACCAGTTCCTGGATGCCATGTTACGACATGCCCATGAGTATATAAACTTCCCCAGATCTCAGGAGGTGTTGGCTAGCAATATGCGCCGCTTCCACCGTGTGGCACAATACCCGGAGGTACTGGGTGCGATCGACTGTACGCACATAGAAATCAAGTCACCGCCCGGGAAGCAGGGTACACGCTACATAAACCGCAAGGGATACCCCTCCATCAATTGCCAGGTCGTGTGCAATGCGTAGGGCCTTATCATGGATGTGTGTGCTGGCAGCCCTGGAAGCTTCCACGACTCCCATATCTGGCATGCCTCACAGCTGTATCAGGTATTCACCAGGGGGGACATCACACAAGGTCACCTTGTGGGGGATGCTGGCTATGCACTGGAGCCGTGGCTGATGACACCCATCAGAAATGCACACACACACATGCAAGAACGCCATAATGAGGCACACGCACAAACCAGAATAATCATAGAGCGTGTGTTTGGGATTTTGAAATCATGGTTCCGGTGCTTGGATACATCCAGTGGAGCCTTGCAGTACTCTCCAGGCACATGTGCCCACATATTCATAGTATGTTGTATGCTACACAATATGATTCTGCGGAAACAGCTGCTGCAGGGACATAATGGTGTAGGGCCACCAAGCCCGCCACAACTGCCAAGGCAAGCACAGGCACAGGGCGTTCAGCGCCATGAACACGCTGTGCCAGCCCCAGTAGGTAGACGGAGGCGTACCCAATATGCCTATGCCCTGGCAAAGAGGGAACGCATAGCACATACTTTGACAGTGTAGGCCCCATGGACTGACACCTCCTTACCTGCACACACAGTGAAATGGACGCCACACAAACATGTCCGCCCGTAATGTGTACCGTATGGCGGACCTATGTGTGACTCCAACAAAGGCACCGCCCAAACACTGCACACCCAATAGCCAGCAGAGCATGGAATGCCAACACCTCACCGCCGCGGTTCCACAGCACATGGCGTAGCCGTATGCTGCCACTATCGCCGCAAGTCGACCACATATGTACTTATGTGCATACACAGATACGGAAATAGATATCAGTACACATGTAGAAATATATGTACGCATACGCAGATATAAAGTACAACAGGGTAATATGGAACCCAGGGATGCAAGTTCACAGATAAGTAAGACGCGAAATCTCCACATAGTAAACATAGTGACCGACAACCCGATCATCCGGGAGGGTGGGCAGAGCAGGTAACGCCAGCCATGGAAATGTCAACCTGCATCAATACATATCCACGTGTCTGGATGATCAGCAGTCCACGGTACAGTAACGGGATATGTGCGTGTCATATCCATAGGATATGAGTGCGTAGATACACGCCGCCGCCGGCGATGCGGCCAACGTAGGTATTGTGTTCAACCGTCGGTGCGAAAGCGGCAAGCATACCAGTGAAGTGTACGTCATTATGAGGAACGTACCTCATTTGGGGTGTAAAACAGTTCATGTCCCTCGCAGTTCCACAAAGTTCCACATTGAAAATGTCTGTCAAACATCCATTGTTAGGAATGTATTTAAATGACATCCTGGTAAATAGAAATGGATCATAGTAATTCATTAAAGGTTCTTCACTGTAAGTAAATCAGCATATTCTAATCATCCTATGACCTACTTAGCTGAAGTTGTTACTATGCCATTACTATGTGTTCCATATTATGCCCATTTGTTCCACATTACTAATGTGTGTGTTCCTCATTTTGGAAATAGAAGGTTGAGAGCCATGGCGGCAATATGTGTATGTGTGAGGTGAGGTTGTCGTGTGTTCCGCTGTGTGTGTGTAATGTGTGTGCCACTGTAAAATGTGTATGTAGATGACATGTCACAGGCGGAGTGTAATAACATGCGTAGGCATACAGTACAGGAACTATAGGCGTATGTACAGCAGTACCCACAAAGTAGTACTGACATCTCCTCAGTGGCTATGCACGTGGCGACGTAAAACGATGCAAAGCGGAAATGTCCCAGAATGTACCACAGGGCCATAGCCAACAGGAGATGCAAAGGACGCATGTACAAACCATGTCCGTATGTATGGCGTCCATAAGGTAGACTCAACACGAGACGTCGGCAACGTTACACAGCATCAGGCATGTACGGCGAAAATACGACTGTGCTAACCCGGCACCGATCGTGAACACTTACGGTCCCGTAAATACCGCTGTGTGTTCCACGACCGTTAAGTAAGCAAGCGGCACACGAATAGGAGGCTACCGGTAGCATACAGGCCGTCCCAAGTATAGGACCACAATCACCGTAACTATCAGTGACAAAATGCCAATGGATAGTAGGCACGGACGAACATCCGCAGATATATAACCGATGTGAAGGAGGAATACGTGCAGGAAGCACACATGCAGGTGATACCGACACCACACGACATCAACAAAACAAACATTCCCAGAACAACAGACAGGTAACCTGCAGCTCCCCAAGCAGAGATGGAGCACACACACAAGCATATCTTGTATGTATAAATGCAAGACCCACACCCTGCCGTCACCCACATCCGCAGATATACCCCATCGCATATCAAAGGGATAACAGCTAAAACCGTAGTACAAACATACAGGCAGTCAATGACAGCGGCATACCCACAACAAGCCGCGTGGGAAACACTAGCAGCAGCTGATGCATCCTTGCATCCATTGTGTACAGGAATATAACAGCTATGTTACACATCTGAATGCACAACGCCATCGACAGACGCCGCCAGGACACGGAGACCCACATGTCGAACAGAATACCATACCCAAGACACACAATCCACGGCTAACACCACAGCGAAATGTACCTGACACCACACATAGCGGATGCAGTCACACAAACATGATACAATACATACCATCCTCACGAAGGTATTGCAAATAACCAACGGCCACACGAGGAATGAACCATGACCCAGTGCCGGCGCATAACGCATTTAATGGAGGGGATCACCGGTGATATGCGTATAAGTACACACCGAGGAACAGCTATTGGCGTGATGAACCCACATGCCTCAGGTGACGACGAATATAAGGAAGACTCCCTGGATATTCAAACCGTATGTTCATACCGAACAAATAGCGAATACAAACGGAGTAGCAAGCAAGTACTGACGAATACAGAACCAGAGGCTGGAAAGGTATGTCGAACCCAGGAGATGTACTGTTGTGTAACGCATGATACGTATGACGAATCTGTACAGTATGTGAACGGTGTGTGTAGGTAAAGATACCTGTCCATCAGGCAGAGAGTGGTGAAAGTTGGTTATGTAATGCTAAGCCGCGCAGCATACCAACGACTGTGGACAACGTGTGCACAGCAGTGGGACAACATGTACACACCTGGGATAACCCCAGGTTAGGCTTGCCACCTTTTCAAATGGCCAAAGTGGGACATTGTCGGGACACACATCAGATGTTACAGGTGGACACATACCCATGGTCAGTACAAAGGGTAGAACTTTACTCTTTTGCCTAAATAAAATCGTAGTCTTGTAGCAGTTTAGTTGCTTATTGTGTGTCTTGTAACATTTAGGAATTTACAAACATAAATAACTATGTTATGCAACTGTTACATGAAAAATGGGACATAATTATGTCCCACAATCTCAGGACATTTGCCATTTGTAATATGTTTTGTCAGGACACAACTGCCCAAAGAGGGACTGTCCCTTGCAAAGTGGGACAGGTGGTAACCCTACCCCAGGTCTGCCATAGGGATTTCAAACACAGAACAATGCCACCACCCACGCTGATGCTGGCAGTGGATATCCAACAATGAAGTGCCGCAGCAGGGGATAGGACATGTATGTATAGTGTCACAGCACACATGTGCATGGGCATATACCGTCGATGTCATACGGAATGTGCGCACGACGTGCACGTATCCCACGCAGTAGGGGTGACTATGTCAATTATGTGTAATGCAAAGCTGTCATGATGGATATGTTCAGAAATCATAGACAGTATCACAGGCATAGCATGCATGATGGAGGGATGGCCTAATGTTATGTACATAAACAAGATATGTATGGCCTGCACATATGGGACAATGTAGTAGCAGAATAGGTACCGAAATGGAGGGAACAGCAAGTAACCATGTCCAAACGCGTTCCGTAGCAGGTGCAATGTGTGCCACAATGATGTCCAGCAGGGCCGTGTGTAAACACATGTGCAATGTACACAGCAGTGACACCCCCCCCATGGTAGTGTCCACTGAACGGCAGAAGTGGATGTCAACTGTATGTCTATACAGTACGTCCGCTGTGGTGGTACCATGGGTCTGTGTCACCCTACCAGCAAGAGAGCTATCACATGACTAGTGACACAGTGTGCCCCTGTGGGATGTGCACAGGACCTATGTCCCACAGCACGGTGTGTGTCCAGTCTGTGGATGTCACACAGACGCCTGGCAGAGCAATGTGGCATGTGTGCACACATGCAGGACTGCTCCTCCCACCCTGCCCACTGCAAACGCCATGTAGGAGTACTACATGCATCAGTACTGTGGAGAACATGGCCCATGGCAGAGTAGATTACACCCCTGTGTTAGTGGCATGCAGGTGAGTACAGATGTGTTACATGACTGTCATTTGCATATGTAAACTGTCTGAGCTGGGTAGAGATCACAGCATGACTATACTGAGACATGTAACGTTGTATCCATTGTGTAAGGTACACCACACATGTGTTATTGTACCACTGCCCGCGTGTACATGTGTGTATGGCACAGGTACAAGGGCACCCAAGGTATCAGCTAGACATATGGTCCAGAAATGCATGGTCCTGCACATGTGTACCCACGCCATGTTGGAATATGGCAACCACAGCACCATGTGGGGCATGTGTGTGTACATCAACCATGTACAACGTGATATGCCTGTATAGGGACAGTATCCATGTGATACACACTGCATGACTGTCAGTATGCAAAGGTGATGTGTATGCACTATGTGTGATGTAACTGATGCAATGATATCTACATGATATATCTGCCACACTGACACCTGTATGGTTGTAAGCAATATGAGTAGGATGAGCTAGAATGCTGCCAGGTATGTAGATGTGGTATATGTAGGTATGGACAATACTGTGTGACAGCAGGTAGTGTACGTATGCAAATACTGAGCATGAGGGGCCACATGTCTGAGGACTGTGCAATGTCACATGTCCCTGACTTGTTGTAGTTAGCATGATATGCCTGCACCACTGTGTGACCTGTACAGGAGGCACATGGCGTAACATCCCAAGACATAGGGTACAATGTGATGCTGAATGTGTACATTGGCAATAGCATAAAGTGGAATGGCGCTGAAGGGCAAAGAGTGGATCATGTCTGATGTGATACCCTCTGTACCACCCCAACCACCCATGCAATAGTATGACAGGTGGCCAGCATGGGATGTGGTGTGCTGTGGCGCACATAAGCCCAACAAGGGTGCCAGTAAAGGCATGCAGGTAGTCAATGAGTGTGTGAAGCATGTATGTCAAGATGTGGCCCAGTGCCATACTGAATGGCCCAGTCATGGGTGTACAAATGCAGCCCCATACGTGCAATGCAGTACCACCCATGTGTAGTGTGATAGATGTGGTAGTGTGGTGGTCAGGGTACACAACGTACATGAATGGGCTAGCAGTCAATGCAGTGTGCTGCTGCAGAGACATGTAACAGCCAGATTGGCGGGATACAACAACTACGGCGATTGGAGGTGACATTGGGAC